>NC_079452.1:13857217-14157217 GCF_903798145.1 Danio aesculapii | reverse complement strand
ACTCCATTATGTGTTATCATTTCGTGTTAGGCTGCTGATTTTGTTGTCTATTACCAAAGCTTTCCATTCCTTAAGTAATAAATGATCTGGAATGGAATGCATGGACTTGCATCATTTAAAACAATAGATACTGTTTCAGAATGTTAGGAATATTTTCTTGAATCACCGAATCAGTACATCTTAAATTGTAAACAAATCAACTGTATGCTACATAAGGTGATTTGCCTACCACCGTTTAATTGGAATTTTTAAATTAAATTGGCTCTCTTGAGGCACACAGTTAAGACAAACACCAGAGACAAAGTTAATACCTAAATGAAGCATAAATGAGTATTTTATTAGGTCTCAAGAGCAACTTTTGAGCAAAACATTTGGGTTTGCATCTTCCTGGCACTATAGTGAGTTTCTGGAAATCATCAAATGTATGTAAAAAGCCTGTGGAGTGACAGACAGACAGTTTCCTATTATCTTTCACACTGCACAGTAGGGCATTAATGGGTAAATTCCAAAAATAAGCGACTGAACATAAGGTAATACATTATTTTTTTAAAGATAAATGTTCCCATTACATCAATGAAATATTAAGACACATTCCAAAAACTTCACTTGAAAATAAAGGCATTTTAAATGTGATTCTTAACAAGATTGAAGACGGGGAATCTGTCTTGTCTCCCTCTGATAAAGAAGTAATTGATGTGTGAGGGATTATGCTGATGCCTGGAAGGGAATTCATTTTGTGATGAATAAGGATTTCGGCTGTTATCGTGTCTTTTCCCCTCTAATTTCCCTTGTAACTAAAGCAGAGCGGACGTGTAGTCATTACTCTCTCATTATTAGAAAGAACTTGGGTGCAGTAGAGCTGGAGTGAGACTTAAAGTATGCTTTAAAGCATCATTTTTAGATCGACCAACACTGTTAACAATTTCCTGTAGAATCTACAGAAACTTACTGGCAGCGGTTCACCGGTAACTAACCGCAAATCCATTACAGCAGAAATACTGTATTTCCATTTACAGCACCATTTACCTTCCTGTATACGGTATGCATTTACAGTTTCATTTATGTTTACTGTAAAACATACAGTAATTTTCACAATGCAACTTTAAAATCTGATATCATACTGCATAACTGTTTTAGAGAAAAATTTAGTTCATATTACTGTTCAGTTTGCCAGTAACTTACTGTAAATCAGCTACCGCAAAAATATTGTACTTACATTTACAGCACCATTAACCTTGCTGTGTATGTATTTACAGCATTGCATATCTTTAGTGTAAAATATAGTAATTTTTACAAACAACTTTAAATTACATTAACATACCGCATAACTTTCGTACAGTAAAATTCAGTTCATATTACTGTTCAGTTTGCTAGTAACTTACTTTAAATCAGCTATAGCAAAAATACTGTATTTAAATTTACAGCACCATTTGCCTTCCCGTATACAGTATGTATTTACAGTATTGTATATGTTTACTGTAAAACAGATTGATTTTCACAATAAAATATTGTAACATAATGCATAACTTTCGTACAGTAAAATTCAGTTCATATTACAGTTCAGTTCTCCTGTAACTTACTGTAAATCAGCTACAGCAAAAATACTGTATTTACATTTACCACCATTTACCTAGTCATTTTCACGACGCAACTTTAAAATACAGTAACATACCGCATAACAGTAGCACACAGTTCATATTACAGTTAAATACTGTGTAATTTACAAAAAAAAAATCATTAACAGTGTAATTCACATGGTTATTGTTGTTTTATTTGTCTGATTGTTATTCTTAAGAAAAAAAAAACAGGTTTACCATATATTATTATAATAAAAGCAATGAGAGATTATTAAGTTAAAAACTTATTGCAGCTTAAGCATGTATTCCATTTACCAATAAAGAAAACAAAGTACATTCCAGGTTCAAACTGCAGTATTTTTGTCTTTCATCATTGTTATTGTCACATTAAGCAATTTTGATTACACAATTCTTATCATTCTGTGCACAAGAAAAATCAGATTACATTTCCCTTCAGTTAAAAGTAGTAACTACGGCTCTAACGATACACCGTAATACCACAAATATTATGATATATTGTAAAAATCGCTAAATAAAAAAGTGTCGATGGGTATCTCTGATGTAAATTATATGATTCGCAATAACTTTCTTCCAATATTCAGCATACTGTATTTATAAGGTATAATTTACTCAATTAATGTCAATTTCATCTTCGTGTACTATGTTGTATTATGACGTTTCATGGCCGCGAAAGTTACAGCTGAGCCAACACACTTATGTTTGTTTACCATAGAGAGAGGATGCTCATTTTATATAGTTTTTTCTATATAATATAATATCTATGTATTTCATAGCGAACATACATATTATAATATTATCGATGTTTTTTAACCATATGTTTAAGAAAAAAAATCAAAAATGATAATACTATTAAACTTTTTATAGTAAACAATGTCGAGATAATGTCATATGAATATCGAGATGAATATCGTGTTACATCCCTAGTATAAAACTAAGGTCAAATTTGGGTAGTGGATAAATTCAAACATCTTTGATTGAAACACCTTTGACAACATAAATCAATTAAGTCAGTTTAATTGTTTTTATACAAAAATGAAATGAACATAAAACAATTAAGTTGTCCCCAAAAAAACCTTCAGAATTGTGTTGTTTCAATTCATTTTAAATAAGTAGTTTGAACAAGCAGCAAAAGTCATTTTTTGGTGTAATAAAGGGTCTTTACAAACAAAAATGGCCAAAAACTGACTACTTGAAGCTTTCAAAGCACTCCTTTGAGTGATGGACTATGGGGAGGTATGTAATGAAGAAGTTTTGTTTACGCTATGATCATATGTGCACGTTTAATTTGTGACACTGGTGACAAAATGTGTTCCAAGGAACAGCTTTCCCGTACACCCATCATCTTTTCAAAGCTGTCACTCTGGAGAATTTACCCTTTGAAGGGATTAAGGTACAGAAATGAGCACTTTGAAATGTAACACAACCTAAACTAAGTGTTAATCTATGTGTCTTAATAAAAAGAAAGGTCTGTTTGCGTTAAATATTTTTAAAATAGCTTATGTTATAGAAATACATGTGTAAATAGTTTATTCATTTGAGTGAGACATTTCACCTCAAATAAGATCAAATTGTTCCAAAGAAACTGGCAAGAAACCTAAAAAATTTAGTTTATGCTAAACATTATTAAGTTTATCCAACTCAATAGTTATCTGGCTGAATACAATTTCATTGTATTTTAATATGTTAAAATAATACGACCAATTTTGCCTAAATTGTGTTGGTTTAGCTAAAATACTTATAAATCTAACAGACATTGACTAAAACCTACAGAACTCAAATATTGATTTAAGGGTTTCTTCAAGATGTCTATGCAGAAATTACATACCAGGTATAAGGATGCATGAGTATAAGCATCAGTATTGGGATTGTTAGCCTTGAAGTGATTTGCAGTGACCTCAGAGAAATGAAAAAGTGCCTACAGACTTTTTTGTGATGCATCACTTTGGCACGTGACAAGTACTCTGTGAAAGCAGTTTTAAGTAATCAGGCATTTTATCAAGGCATTGCTCATTTGAATAATACATTACCTTGTCTGTATTTCCTTCTCTCTCTCTAATTAATTCACCATTAAAAATTTAAATCCGCCTGATTCAACAACCAAAATGCTGTGCTATAGAGGTTTTTGAGGTACTCTCTAAAGAACCTCTACGAGAACAACAAGAAATGTGTATGTGGCTTGGCAATTGTGAATATTCCTGGTACATAACCTGCTTGAAAGGGCTGATAAATAACAAAATCCTAAATTAAACTATATTTTTCTTTGGTAATGAACGTATTTGCTTGTCATATTGTTCCATTTAGGCTTCCATGATATATCTGCTTCAAACTTGCCTGACGTAGACGTATGCTCTTGCGAATAAAAAACTAAACAATAAATAAAAAATAAAACAAACAAAAAGTCTAATAAACAAACAAACAAAAACAATAACAACATCAACAACAAAAATAATAAAAATAAATAAGTAAATAAATAAGGATCGCATTAGACATTGGTCAACAGATATTGACAGACACATGCTACACAGCAAACTATATATACAGTAGATATAAGTGAAAATAGTTTTAAACAAAGACTGAGCAGAACATTGGAGTGACATTTTTTTAAATCCTGAATGAAAATCCTTTTAAATTAATACAGAGTCAATGATCCAATGATCCATTCATAAAGCCTGAACTGATGGAATGCATTCAAAGAATCACTCAATAAGGCCGATGGTGCCATCACCTGCTGGCAGTTTTAGTGTCATATTTTATTTGTCCATCACAGAGTAAACCAATTTTAAAAACTATATCCCCAGGGAGAAAAAAAACAGATAAATTAAAATAAATAAATAAATAAATAAATGTAATAATAACATGTAATAATATTTATGTTGAAAAAAATATTTATGTTGAAAATAAGTAAATACATAAATTAATTATTTAATATATTTTTTTACATTTTTATTACTAAATTTTCTATTCAGAAAATAAATAAGTAAATAAAAGATTTGGGATTTAAGTACCATTTGTTAATAATTAATTTAATTATTTAAGTTTTTAGGAATAATCTTTGGATTATTTCTATATTTTTTTTGTGATATTATCTAAAGTGAGCATCACTGTTATTATTATTAATATTATTATTATTATTATTATTATTATTAGTAGTAGTAGTAGTAGTATTAGATTTACCATATAATATTTTACAAAATAAATATATAAATAAAGTTTTGCCATTTAAATACCATTTGTAAATTAATAAGTGAACATCGCTGCTAATATATATGCTATAAAACACTTATTATTTACTATATAATATTTTATTTAGAAAATAAATAAATAAATAAATAAATAAATAAATAAATAAATAAATAAATAAATAAATAAATAAATAAATAAATAATATATTAATAAATAATAAATAAAGATTTGGTATTTAAGTAAATTTTGTTATTAATTAAAATTAATTATGTAATTTAATTAAATGTATTAAATACATTAATTTTCTTTTAATAAATAATTGTTATACTATTTCTGTTATTATTTCTGTGGTGTTAGCTAAAGTGAACATCACTGTTATTATAGATGCTATATAACACTATCATCATTATTATTTAATTCATTCATGGATTTTCCTTCAGCTTGGTCCCTACAAGCTGCAACTCAGTACTGGGAAACAATCAATATTATTTACCATGTAATAATATTTTATTTAGAAAAATAAATAAATAAATAAATAAATAAATAAATAAATAAATGAATGAATGAATGAATGAATGAATGAATAAATACATTTTAAGTATTTAATGTATAATGTAATACATTTTAAAATATTTTTAATATTTAATTAAAATTTATTTAATTTTTAATATATTAATATTTATAATTATTTCTATTATTATTTCTGTGGTGTAGCTAGAATGAGCATCACTGTAATTATAGATGCTATACATAACACTATCATCCCTATTATTATATTACCATATAATAATAGTATTATATACGAATATATACTAACACTGGCGATATAAACTCAGTGAGGTGAAGGTGATGTTAACAAATGCTTGATGCTTGTGACAGAAATAGCAAACGGCTTCTCCGAGGATCAACAAAGTCACTATGCTGAATTGAATATAAAGTCTATCCGAGTCTATAATTGCCCAGGAATAGCTTTGGGAGGCTGAATGGCGTCTGAATCATACTCATTTCTGAACCTTAGCCTTGAATACATTTACGAAAAGATTAGGCTTCCTTTTTACCGTGTCATTGCTAAACATGAAAATGAAAGCGGTCCCCAGTCAATTGGCAATAGGTCAGCAGATTCTCCCCTGGGCAGCAGAGGACAATCAGAACGTTGTGAATGCTCCTTTGGCTCATCTCGGTGTCAGACATTTTAAGTTATGCCAGGAGGCATGACAGGGGTAGAAAGGGAAAGAAATCGTGGAATGAATGTCTGCAAATGATACGAGGCTTCAGGCGCAGTGTGATGTGCCCTGCACGCTTCACACTGCCCAGGGAAGCGATACAGGCCAGAGTAATGGAGCTGGCATCTCAAACGCCATGGGCTATGGACTGATAAAGCCCCTGAATTTTCATCTCCAGGGATTGCATCATTCACCTTCAGCATTTCACAGCACTCCTGCTCCATATGCAGATGGGAGAAGGTCAACACGGAGCCGTATCGTGCCAGAGGCCAGCCTGTGTTTCTTCATATTGTTAATCTCTGAGAGAGTTGCGTGTCATGGATGACTGTGGGAGGAAACAGTTCTGGAAACACATGTTTTACAGTAAAGCATCATCAGCTTGATAATAATGAGATGTTTATGTTGAAGACATGTTGTTTATTTAAAAAACCCTTGTTGGATTAAGATTGCTGGTCATGCTTTATTTTAAGGAACAATTATTTGCTGTGAACCCTGAAAGACCCAGAACTTAACATTTTTTACTATAGGACAATTGTGCAGTACAGTATGTTACTGTATTTTAAATTTGCATTGTGAAAATTACAGTAAATATGCACAATACTGTAAATATATATACAGCAAGATCCTTGCTGTAATTCATTTACAGTAACTGGTGAACTGTTGCACTACAGCTGCAATGTTAACCATTTTTGTAAATTACACAGTATTTAACTGTAATACAAACTGTATTTTACTGTAGAGCTGTTATGCAGTATTACTGGATGTAAAAGTTGCAATGTGAAGAATTTATATATATTTTGCAGTAAAGATATACAAATATATTTACAGCAAGATCAATGGGGCTGTAAATGTAAATACAGTATTTTGCTGTAATTGATTTACAGTACGTTACTTGTAGACTCCTGCACTACAACTACACTTACTGTATAACATTTTTTTTGTAAATTACATAGTATTTAACAGAAATAAAAACAATATTTTACTGTAAGACAGTTATGTATGTCCCTGTATTTTAAAGTAACTCCAAATCACTGTATAAATAATGATATTTATAACAAGATAAATAATGCTGTAAATGTAGATACAGTATTTTTGCTGAAATTGATTTACAGTAAGTTACTGGTGGACTGCTGCAATACAACTACACTGTAACTTTTTTTGTAAATTACACGGTATTTAACTGTAATTTGAACTGTATTTTACTGTAAGACAGTTATGCAGTAAGTTACTGTATTTTAAAGTTGTATTGTGAAAATGACTGTTTTACAGTAAATATAATAAATACTGTAAATACATATACAGCAAATTAAATGGTGCTATAAATGTAAATACAGTATTTTTGCTGTAATTGATTTACAGCAAGTTACTTGCAGACTGTTGCACTACAACTACACAGTATTTACTTGTAATATGAACTGTATTTTACTGTAGGGCAGTTATACAATGTTACAATGTTAATGTATTTTAAAGTTGCATTATGAAAATTAATGTGTATTTAACAGTAAATATATGCAATACTGAATATATATATATATATATATATATATATATATATATATATATATATATATATATATATATATATATATATATATATATATATATATATATATATATATATATATCATTTATTCTCTAAACACTTTTTATTCTCAAAACACACCCATTACTCATTAAGAGAATAAGCACAACCCTGTTAGACCATGTGCCACAGCGCAGAGCGTATTTTTTTGTCCTTAAAATAGCATAAGAGGATTCGGACATGCCCTTAATGCTTTTGCGCTGTGCGCTTTAGACTTTGCACTTAGATCGTTAAAATAGAGCTCAAAGTATTTCCTGAGCACTGATAATTGATAATAGCTGATTATTATAGTAGAAGGATTTCTGAAAGATCTGAAGGACACAGAAGACTTGAGTAATGATTTTGACAACTGGAAGAATTATGACACTGTGGCTCAGTGGTTAACACTGTCACCTCACAGCAAGAAAGTTGCTGGTTCAAGTCTCGGCTGGTTCAGTTGCCATTTCTGTGTGGGGTTTGCATGTTACATATCTAAATTAAATTGCCCGTAGTGTATGTGTGTGCATGTGAGCGTGTATGGGTGTTTCCTAGTACTAGGTTGCAGCTAGAAGGGCATCCGCTGTGTAAAACATATGTTAATAAAATAAGTTGTTGGTTCATTCCTCTGTGGCGACCCTTGATGAATAAAGGGACTAAGGCAAAGAAAAATGAATGAATGAATGAATGAATGAATGAATAATTGTTTTAATAGAAAATGTATGGTTTTACATGATGATTCACATTATTACTTTTTGTTGTATTTGTTACTATTTTTACTATTTTCACTGGCATCGAGCAGAAGAGTATGCAAAATCACTCCTTGACGTTAGATGGCGATACACAACTTTAAGCTTCTGACACCTGCTTGTAACACAGAAGAAGATGACAAAGTTGACATGCTTGTTGTTGTGGATGGTTCAAGCAGCAGCTCCAGCTCTAGCGATGAAGATATGATTATTGTTCACCAGAGCAATAAGCAGCTCCAGGTTCAAATCGCCTCTGGACATCTGACATCCGGACAGTTTTGCGCTTGAGCGGCTCCAAGTGATGTTTACTGTCACTTCAGCAGCTCCGTGCACGTGAACAAAAGTGCCAATCTGATTGGTGGAGAAGGCATGAGGCGTTTTTTTTTTTTTAAATAACGCTTTTACGCCTGCCGTTTTGCGCGTTGATGTGCACGATCACATTGGCGCCCTTTATTTAGTTATATGGCACCATAACTGACACCAACTGTAAGCTTGTCTTAATTCTACCAAAGTAACTGTTGCATCCCTCTAAAATCTGAGACAACATTTTCAAGTCCACAAAAAAAAAAAGAAAAGAAAAGAAAAAAAGAAGATGTTTGTTATTTGCCCTTCGGCAGAAAAATATTTTTTAAAATACCATTAAAAGCATTTTACAGTTCACTAGTAGTTCAGGAGTTCACAGTAATGACTCGCATATCCCTGAGAGAATACACATATTTATTTATTGTATTTCATCTTTTCCAACCCACTTTAAAAATAATCTTACATTTCCAGACGAGCATGCAGAACACCAGTAAGAACACCTCACCTTTGCTGAGCTCAAAATGAAAATTCATTTTAATATCCTAATGGCATTTTATTTACAAATCATTTCAAGTCACTGCAAGGTCAACAACTATTTTATAAAGTACTACATGCATCATGAAAATAAGTTGAAACCTGTGGCCTTCCATCATTTGCAATAATCATTTGTGCAAGAATAAAAGCTTCAGTTGTATTTTTTATGTTTTGGACTTGTTCAAAAATGTTTCGACCAAATTTCACTTAGGGGGTTTTACATTTGTATATTTGTTCCCAGTTAGCTCACGGTGCATTTTGAGAGGTTTACAAAATCAAACAATGCTATTTTTCATAGTGAACATGATAGCTCATCATAAACTGTGATTAAGCCTGGTTTGTTGCGTCGAATGGCCATCTTACCACAAGTAGCTTGCTGAAACAATGAGCCAAGTGTGAAAGCATCTTTAAATTAGTGGTTGATTGGTGGGTAGATAGATTGATTGATTGGTAGATTGGCTGGTTGTTTGATTGGTAAGTTGGTAGATTGGTTGGCTGGCTAGTTACTTGATTGGTTGATTGGCTGGTTGATTAGTTGGTTGGTTGGTTGGTTGGTAGAATGGTTGATTGGTTGGTAGATTTGTTGGTTGGTTGATTGATTGATTGATTGATTGATGGGTGGATTTGTTAGTTGGTTGGTGGGTAGAATGGTTGGTTGATTGGTTGGTTGGTAGATTGGTTGGTTGGTTGATTTATTAATGAATTGATTGATTGGGTGGTTGGTAGATTGATTGATTGATTGATTGATTGATTGATTGATTGATTGATTGATTGATTGACACATTGGAGAGAAAATCTCAAATAAGTGTTGAAATAAGTGGAAATGTGAACCATGTACATCTCCTTTTGTTGATGTTACCCAGAGAAGCAATAATTATGTTGCCTCAAGTACTCCAAACAGTGCTTAAGAGGTTTGTGAATTCCCCAACAACATCCATGTGTTAATGTGCACTTAAAATCTACAAATGTGCTTGTAATCAGACTCCCACTGCTGTTTTTAGAGTTCATCAATTCTAACAGTAGTTGTGCAACATTACACTTTTTACAGTAATATTATAATGCTACGATAACTAAATATACATTATAATGCACGCACACACACACACACACACACACACACACACACGCACATGCACACACATCCTGTTTAACAAAGTTTATTTTTTTTTTGACGAGGCTTCTTTTAGTCATTTTTAGACATGACATATTTTAGACATGATCATTTTAAAAACTAATTTATAATAACTGATTTATTATGTCTTTGCCATGATGACAATACATATTTTTCTAGTTGTGCGAGATACTAATATTCAGTGCCATTTAATGACTTAATTAGATTATTATGCTGATTAATTAGTTAAAGAATAACACAATATTTTAAAATATTTAAAAATGGCTTCCATTCTAGCCAAACTAAAAGAAATAGGACTTTTTTAAAGAAAAAAAATATACAAAGGAAATACTGTGAAAAATGTCTTTCTCTGTTAAAAATCATTCTTTAAATATTTGAGAAAATTATACAAATTTAATAGGAGGGCTAATGTTTGAATCTGGAAAAATTATAGATGTAAACAGTGGTGCAGTATTGTCAGTGTTGGGCAGGCTTAAGATTGTAATATATACATTTTGGACCCAACACTGATAATTGTTAGAGCTCTGTCAAGAAACATTAAAATGGTTATATGGTCATAATGGTGCATTCCCACTAGATGCAGATAAAACGTCAACCACAAGTGATTTACATGTTAAGTCAATGCACAGATGCGAATAGACATCCTGCAGTGAGAATGACGCAATTTGCACAAATGAAGTGGCGCGAGTTAAGTTTTTAGCACGCTCAACGAGCTCCAACACCAAAATTTGAACTTCACTGGACATTCGCGCCACGTTTACCAATCATGATCTTGCTCTTATAAGGAAGTTATTATGACGTAGTGTGTGTTGTAGGTGTCCCAAGGGGAAATCCTCTTTCCGACACCGGATAACAGCTCATCAAACTGGGCTCAGCTCAGAAGCACCCTGAAAGCCTCCATCATCCAGATACAGTTTCTGGAGTAGTTGATGAACCCACAGAGCTGGGTGAAAACATAAATCATATGAAACATAGCTATAACAAAAATAACTCACTCTGTCTAATCTTCAAGAAGAGCCCACAGTTACTTCTTCTGTCATGTTTTTTGGCTGATTTGAGATCGCTTTGTCAGAAACGTAAGAAAGCTGATTGGTCGAAAGTGACTATCTTTATGTGTGTGCGCTCGCACACATTCCATACAGCTTTGCTTGCTGTTTTTCACTTGGACTCATTCACAGTCTCTCTCATACACACACATGCAGGTATTTACCACACAAAAGTTAATGCCGGATAAGTTAAAATAATGCAAAATATGAATATCTGACATTTCCCAGAACAGGATCCGGCAAGATCCGGCTCATTTTAAGCACTGGTACTAACCATTGAGCCACCGTGCCACCCAGATCTGAACATTACTTACATTTATATTATAGCAATAGGAATTATTATGCAACAGGAAGCTCACTCTTCAAAATGTTTCTTGCACAAACCAATCATTTCTCTAGTGCTGCATGTTGTTTCCATAGATATCACCATCTACTTGGTGCGGTTTGTTCACAAGTGGTCCGCACACTGCCGACACATCCAACTCATTTTCAAATGCAGCTCCTGTGACCAGCTGTAATTGGATTTTAAGGTAAGGTTTTCCAAATTCATGACTACATACATATATCATGGAGTGAGAATTGATCAGATATGCCATTTCAGTTATTTGAACTCGCACATGCTTTACATAATCTACATTTATTCATGAAGCAGACACTTTTATCCAAAGCAAATTATCTGTATCATTTCATGTAGATGACAGCCCATTTCAAAACCCAATCAGATTATACAAGACGGATGTTAAAACAAAGTGTAAAAGTCGCCTTATGCAAAAGCACAATCATTTTCCAAACTGCTACCGTAGCATTAGATAGCATGAATGCATAGCCGACTTGTGTAATGAGCCATACCGGGCCACATTAAAAAGAAACTTTCAGCTCCAACCCCACATGCTGATTGCAGTGTGGGAATTAAACGTCTAGCAAGTCATCAGAGACAGACGCTCATCATAGACGATCAACCTTTTTTCATCCTCGAGCCTTTGCATGATCAGTTACTGACAGCACAATGCGGTCTGACGGCCCCAGATGAGCAGTTCCTGCGCTCACAAAAGTAGCAGACCAAAGCTTTCTTTCACCCCAAGGGAAGAGGTGTTTTCTTCCTCTTTGTTTTTCGGCATACGCATTTTATGTTTCTTTGTCTGTGTCGGGTTTTGAAGATTCCACGAGAGGCCACGACGGCTCCCTATCCAATTTCTCCAGAGAGTCACAATGTTTTCAATATGCTGATGCACTGCATTCCCTTTCACTTTTACAAATGGGCTGCGATATTAAAATGAACACCCCTATCCTGAAATCCATTTACTCCCTTGCTGGTTTAAACCCCATCGCTGAATTGAAATAAATTTGTTCCTCCACCTTCAGGTAATATTCATTAAAATAACCTTAATGAAAACAGCAGCTATCCATGTCACTTGCCCGTTTCCTCGTATGCTCGGTCTGTTCAAATCTCCATTATACAGATTGCTCTCCTATCTAAAAAAACTCTCATCAACTCATTGGAGAAAGGCAAGAGAAATGTATATGATTTAAAAGGATATATTTTTACAGAGTAGTTAATGCATCCAGGTCATTTTTTTGGCATCAACAAAGTATTGTGTAAAACATATTGGAGTGCACTTAGGGACAATTACAGTAGCGGTGCAATTTGTAGAAAATAACACAATTTTTCCTTATGACTTTGTTTTTTTTTTGTATTTTACCAAAATAAACGAAAATTACTTTTATTAATATTTTTCATTTGTTTTTCTTCGGCTTAGTCTCTGATTTATCCAACACAGTCTCACGGCAATTCGTAACTATTTGATTTAATGGCTAATTCGTATGAATTCATACGATCTAATTCGTACGATTTAGTACGATTTGCTCATCCCAGAATGACAGTTGGGTTTAGGGGTGGGGTTAGGTGCCACGCCTTCTTTTTTAATTCGTTAAATTTCATATGAATGAACTCGTACGAATTCATACAAATTAGCCACTAAACTGACAAATTGTAAACTACTTACGTTTTCTCGTGAGATCAGGCTGGATTTATCACGTTTCACTATTACTATTTATCACTATTACTTACTACTATTTATCACTATTACTTATTATTTTCTTCACTCTTACTAGTTATCACTATTCACATTTTCACGGTGCATTGCCACAGCGGAATGAATCACCAACTATTCACACTAGCAGCAACTTTGTAGCTGCAAACACAGGTCTGTGTAGGTCTACAGCAGGGGTTTTCAAACTGTGGGGCGCGCACAACCAGGGGGGTTTCCATCCACCTATTTTTATGCGCATTTTGGATATGCGCATAAAAAAACGGTTGATCGAAACGGCATGATGCGCACACATTTTGAAAATGCGCATAAAAAACGTATGCGCATAACTGAGTAGGATAAATTTTTTATTCGATAAGAAAAGATGCGCATAAACTACGATGGAAATACTTTTACTGCGCAAATGTCAGTATGCACATTAAAAAAGGTCATGTGATTTTGTTAATAGAGATCATGTGATGATGAAAATGTGCGTAAATGGACAAATCAGCAGGCTGACCACACTGTAAACCATCTGAACTGTTGTTTTGGTAATTCTAAAATGCCTTACCGTTTAAGTATTAGTGTTATTATATTATTAATTACCTCCAGAATCAAAAGCGTCTGTGCTCCGCGGCTGACACCTTCCTTGTTCTGAGGCGCAAGTCATTTATTAGATGGAGAAAAGATTGATGCAGCTTCTCTTACCGTAAATTCAGTTTTTACAGTTGATATTTGGCGCCAGTTAATCAGGAAGTGATGATTTTGTTCGCTTTGACTCGTTGGATGGAAACGCTACTTTATTTGCTCATCTTTAATGCGATAATCCAGTTTTGCGCATAAAGTTCATTTGCATTTTTGGATGGAAACATAGCTATTGAGGTGTGTACTCGAGTAAATTATGATGAAAATTTCATGCGTTCACTAGAGGGAATAATATGATTAATGTCAGCTCCACAGCTAACTATCAGGCACCTGTAGAGTTAATGCGTTCCAGTAGAATATATACAAATATGGACCAGGTGCTTTTTAAAACTAATGATGGTGAATGAATGAAAGTCAAACTGGTGAGCCGTCTGACAAAAAAAGTGCCCTTCTGAATCAAATCAGCAGGACGCCCATCGGGATATTTGACTTACTTTGAAGACTACTGACTAAGTTTACATTGACATTGACATCAGTAATAGTTATTTGCCTTAATCTGAATAAGACAATAATATAATTACGTGAAGTGCTGTTTGAATGTTGCGTCACCAGGCAATTCACGTTTCCTTCGTGAATTCACGAGTCTCATGTAATTTTGGGTGTTTCATCTTCAATTTCTCGACTCAACTTTCACTCATGGACATTTCATTCATGCCTCCGTGACAAACTGGGGTATTTGATGCGAATATGAAGGACTGGTGGAAAAGTGTTGTCTTTATTGATACCGCACATCGAATGGAAAGGAAAAAAACATCCACATTTCGTGTGTGTGCAGTCCTTTACTGACAGCCACGTCTGTGGATCTTGTCACAAAATGTGGCGAAAAGTCCTACATGACCGGTAATAGTTTGATTGTGGTGATTACTTCAATAATGCCATTAATATATGCACACTCAATGTCTTAATTCCATTTCCATTGTGGCATGTGTCCTAAAAGTTTGAAAACCCCTGGTCTACAGCACAGAATACAACCGGCCTCTGAGCGAGCTGAGAGATGATCATGTGAGCGCTACCGGTGCTACTATTGGCTGTCGCTCAAGAAAGTCACTCTTCATTTGCATAAAGTTGAAGGATTCTTAACTTTGTAGCATTGCTCGACACACCCACTTGGTCGCCAATGGTCGATGTCGCTCGTGTAGACGGAGATTGAAGTCGCTCACTCTCTGTTGAAATGAATGGTCGCTTGTCGCTTTGCCGCTGCGCTCGTAGTATGAATGAGGTTTTACACAGTGAATGTCCTTTCAGCCACAAACCAGTACTGGGAAACACCCATACACTCTCATTTACAGATGCTAGGGCTGCTTCTATCGATTATTCTAATAATAGATTAATCTACCACTGTCATCGATTGATTAATCAATTTATCGAAAAAGAGCAGTATGTTTTTTAATCCAACAGAAATTACATTAACTATTAATATAACTGCAGGACAAAAAAACAAGCTGCACATTGCTTAATTACAATATCTAATTAATGCTATCTAACATTCATTCATTCATTTATTCATTTTCTTTTAGGCTTAGTCCCTTTATTAATCTGGGGTCGCCACAGTGGAATGAACCGCCAACTTATCCAGCACATGTTTTACACAGCGGATGCCCTTCCAGCCGCAACCCATCTCTGGGAAAGCTATCTAACATCTAATAGCCAATCAAATAAATACATAAAATAAATGTCAATTTTTGTTTAATGGGCATTTTTTTTGCCATTTTGAAAATGCATTGTACCACAGAGTGAGATTTAGACTAACAATTGTTAATAGATAAAACTACAACATGCCAGTTAAATAAATTTAATACTAAATTTAAAACATTGTGGGATATTTGAATAAACTATCTAGAGGACATTTTTTTGATTTCATGGGACTGTACACAATATGTTTTAGTTGAAAAAAAAGAAGAAATCAAAGCTTTATAACTTTATACGTTGGACCGTAATGTTAGCATTTAGCCTCAACGCTACAGCGCAGAATAAATAAAAGCTTTAGAACTTAACATTAGATTGTAATGTTAGTGTTGCATTTCTTGAAGATTATGTCTCATTTGAGGCCCTCAGGGTATCTCTACGAATATGGAGGAGACTCCCGGAGCTTCCGGGAGACTTGGGATGTCTGTGTTACACCTGATTTACACGGGGCTTCAGCGTCAATGCAAGTTGGGGCTGACACGGTTGTCATAGCAGCATCAGCCAATGAAATTAGTCCTCAATCGCCAACTGTCTGAGCTGGGGTATTTGCATAAAGCGAGCTGATTGGCTGACGCTTCAGTTGGCACTTGAATAGTTGAGAAATTCTCAACTTCTAAAGTGAGCAACGCTGCTTAAGCAGCACAGACGGATCCAAATTCTGTTCGGCAGCACTTGACGTCACCCATTCCGTGTGAATTGGGCGTTAGTGTTTAGCAAACTTAACATGCAACAGCGAGGAAGAAATAAAGGCTTTATTTATTAGTCCGTTGACAATGTTAACACTAGCCTTAACACGTAACACAGTGCCAAGGAAGAGAAAGAAGATAACACTGCCTGGCTATTACATACAGCGGCCGCATGGTCATCAGCCAAACTGGCACAGCACTTGCATTCAAACAGCACTTGCATTTAACTATTACGCTTCAGATCATTTCTGACGTTTACTCTGGGTGTCTACACTTGCCGTCAAACAACCACGATTATGTTTACAGGTCCTGGAAGTGATGCCTAATATGGATTTTTTAACAAAATATTGATTGCTACAATTTGTATTAATCATTTTTTGTAATCGTTTAAATCAAATAATTCAATTAAAAGTTTCAGTCCTAACACACGCACTCATACTCTACGGACAATTTTTTTTTTTTGTTTACCCAATTCCGAATTACTATTATTGTTATTGTTTCTAATATTACTGCTATTACAATTACTGTTATAACATTTTATATACATAGATGAGCCTTTACATTATGAATGGCTGTCTAGTAACCTAGGATGCCATTTAGCCTGCACAACACCCCAATTCAGCAAGGCACTGATTCAATGAGATGATAATAGTTCACCAGTGATATCTGGTACAGTGTCACAATGTCAGCAGCAGGTCCTCCAGTTGGTGTACATTGCGGGGTATACACAAACCCACTTTTCCACATTAAATCATCGAGCATATGTTTGACTGAGTTCAAGTCAAGTGAATCTGAAGGCCAAAACATTAACAAAATTTAGCTCCAAACCACTCCTCAATGATTCTGGGAGTGTGGCATGGTGCATTATTATTTAGGTAATGGCCATCACTAAGAGTGAACACAGACTATATAAACAGGTATACTTGCTCTTCCAAGATGTTCAGATACCTGACATGTCTGGAAATGTGCTATTGGGATAATAGGGCTGACAGCGCCCAATAAAATGCTGCCTGCCCAGTAGGTATTTTGCTTTATCATACCGTGCCAATTGTTTTTTTTTTTTTTTTCATATTCACTGTTCATCCCTAGCAGCTAGCTCTTTGCAACTCTAACATGGTTGCCCGCTGAAGCTAAGCAGGGCTGAGCCTGGTCAGTACATGGATGGGAGATCACATGGGAAAGCTTGGTTGCTGCTGAAAGTGATGTTAGTGAGGCCAGCAGGGGGTGCTCATTCTCCAGTCTGTATGGGTCCTAACACCCCAGTATAGTGAAGGGGACTCTATACTGCTCAGTGAATGCAATTATTTGGATGAGACATTAAACTGAGGCTCTGACTCTCTGTGGTCATTATAAATCCCAGGATGTCCTTCGAGAAAGAGTAGGGGTTAACCCTGGCATCCTGGCCAAATTTGCCCACTGGCCTCCCATCATGGTCTTCTAACTATCCCCAAATGATAATTGGCTTCATCACTCTGTCTCCTCTCCACCAATCAGCTGTTGTGTGGTGTGCGGTCTGGCGCAATATGGCTGCAATTGGTGTTGAATGAGGAGATTGCCCCAATGTGTAAAGCGCTTTGAGTGTCTAGAGATATAAATATAAGGAATTAATCCCTAAATGATCTTGGATAGATTTGTTGTTGAGTGTGTGTAGTTAGCATAAGAACCCACCTGGGTGATACAAGCCTGTATGCAGAATGCTGCAATGATTATTATGTCGTTACACATTGCCCTGGTCACCACTGTTGTAGCTGCTGGTGAGTTGCAGCACTCTGGCACTGCAGTCACTGTGAACAACGTTCATGTGAACAGACTCTGTTCTCCTTTGTCATCAGCTTTATGGATACCAGCATGGAAATATGTAGGGTATCATTTAGACTGAAAAACAAATCCAAACAACAAGGCACTGATTCAGTGAGGTGGTAATAGTTTACCTGTGGTATCTGGTGCCACAATGCCAACAGCAGATCCTTCGGTTGGTCCACATTGTAGGGTAGTGGTGATGTATCGCAAACCTACTTTTCCACCTTAAATCATACAGTTTATGTTCAACTGAGTTTGCGACAAGTGATTCTGGAGGCCAAACATTCTGGAGGCCACCAAAATTTACCTGCATGTTACATGCTACACAAGCCCATAGGCATGACGTAACAATGAATTAGTACACATTGCTTCAACTGTTGGTGATTTGTGGCACTGTGACCCACTGTGTTCCTTGATCTGTGAACAGGGTGGTTCCTAGGTGCATGTGTTAGTCTAGTTTGGGAGTTGTCAATGTAGTGGCTCATTGGTGGACATTATAAGAGAGATATCACACTTGTTACACTGCAATATGGCTGTATATCAGCACTTACGTTGGTAATCACAACTTCCGGTTTTATAGAAGTGCTAACACTTGCTGATGATTAGTTAATCTAAAGCATTTGATCAGTGGTGCTTGATTACTATTTTTTAGGAAGATACTGTAAGTTCACATTGTCTTTGCAATAGAATAGCAATAAAGTACAGTATGCATGCATTGTGTATCCAAATTAAACAGTTTTTTTTTTTTATTTCCATAAATTATCTAATGTTGTTGTTCTTTTTTTAACATGAGTGGGCTTTGTTAAATACAATGGCTATAACATATTAAATACAACCGTATGCCTGCTAAAATTCCTTAATAAGGTCTGCAAAACAAAAGGCATGTGCAAAAGAAGTCAAATGCTGTCACGCTCGTGGGTGTATATAATCAATACTTCTTACCAGACATGCCATTCCTACTCGTGAACGTTGGTTAGAGTCGGGAGGTCAAAATCATTGTAAAATAATGAGAGAGGCTAAGAGCCAGATAGAAACAAGCCTCCTATTTCAGACTAAAACATTAGGTTTTCTGTAATTATGAAGGCCGTAACCTCAGCTGTTGGACAATAATTAGCTTGGGCTTGCTCATCGTAATGGGTCCACTCTTGAGACTCTGACCTCATTGGGTTTTTTAGCTTTACTCCAGAGATAATGAGGTCTTTGGTGTCAATGCTTTGTGTTCTTTATTGTGCAGACCTTGTTTTATTTTTTGGTACAGATACAGATGTGTACTGCAAAGAACTTGAGTCTACAACTGGCACAGCAGTTGATGATTGGATCCAAAAGACTGACTGACTGACTGACTGGATCCAAAATACTGACTTACTGACGGACTCACTGATTGCAATGATCCAAAAGGCTGACTGACAGACTGACTGATGGATCAAAAAGACTGACAAGAAAGTTGTATGGAGCTACGTATCCAATGGATGGATGGACAGACCCAATTGTCTGACAAGTTGGATGGATAGATAGATTGATGAATGAATGGATGGACTGTTTGTTGGATGGATAGATGGATGGATGGATCCATAGACTGACGATAAAAATGGATGGATCCAGTAAACTGACTGTATGGGTCCAATAGACTGAAAAGAAAGATGCATGGGTTGATGGATGAATGGATTGTTTTTTTTTTTGTTTTTTTTTTTTGGATGGATTGTTTGTTGGACGGATGGATGGATGGATTGTTTGTTGGATGGATGGATTGTTTTTTTGGATGGGTTTATTTTTAGATGGATGGATGGATTGTTTGTTGGATAGATGAATGAATGGATGGACAGACGGATAGATTGTTTGTTGGATGGGTGGATGGATTGTTTGTTGGATAGATGGATGGATTGTTTGTTGGATGGATGGATTGTTTGTTGTATGGATAGATGAATGGATGGATTGTTTGTTGGATGGATGGATTGTTTGTTGTATGGATAGATGAATGGATGGATGGATTGTTTGTTGGATGGATGGATTGTTTGTTGGATGGATAGATGAATGGATGGATTGTTTGTTGGATGGATGGATTGTTTGTTGTATGGATAGATGAATGGATGGATGGATTGTTTGTTGGATGGATGGATTGTTTGTTGGATGGATGGATTGTTTGTTGGATGGATAGATTATTTGTTGGATGCATGGATGGCTAGTTTTTTGGATGGGTTTATTGTTGGATGGATGCATGGATGGATGGATTGTTTGTTCGATGGATGAATGGATGGACGGATGGATGGATGGATTGTTTTTGCATAGGTTTACTGTTGGATGGATTGTTTGTTAGATGGATGTATTGTTTGTTGTATGGATAGATGGATGGATGGATGGATGGATTGTTTGTTGGAAGGATAGATTATTTGTTGGATGCATGGATGGATAGTTTTTTGGATGGGTTTATTGTTGGATGGATGCATGGATGGATGGATTGTTTGTTGGATGGATGGATGGATGGACGGATGGATAGATTGTTTTTGGATAGGTTTACTGTTGGATGGATTGTTTGTTAGAGGGACGGATGGATGGATGGATGGATGGTTTGTTTTTTGGATTGATTTATTGTTGGATGGATGGATCCATGGATGTATGGGTAGAAAAGACTGAAAGTAAATATGGATCTAACAGACTGACTGGATGGATCCAGCTGATTAGCAAGAAAGAGTGATTGGTGTATGGGTATAACAGTTATAATACATGATGGATAGACAGTAGATAGACTTATAGCAACATGGATGGGTGATACAATAGATAGACTGACAGACAGATGGATAGTTGTGGGATGGATTATTAGATTCATAGTCAGAAAGATGGATGCATGTATGTATGTATGTATGTATGTATGTATGTATGTATGTATGTATGTATGAATAGATGGATATTCAGGGAAATATAAATGGATGGATGAATGAATCAATGGACACAATACAGTAGATAGATGGATGGATGGAACTATTAAATAGATATTTCTAAATTTCTCTATCCCTAAAAAAATCTTAACTCAAATGTCACAAATAGGCAAATGCATGTATACCTCCATGCCAATGTACTTTCAGTGGTGAGTTTTCATTTTTGTTTCATCTATTTCTAACATCACCTCCCTTTTACAGGGTGTCACACTCTGGCTCTAAGGACTAAAGTGTTTGACAGTGTTTATTTGGAAAATGTACTTAATCGGTGGCACAGATTTGATCTTAGCAAAGAGGAGAGAAAAAAAAGAACATTATTACGCAAATAACAATTATAGACGTCAAACAAGACTGAATCTGAAGAATGTTTATCAGATCACATAATTGAGCAAACAGGGTTGTGGAGTGCAAGTTTGTTTTGAGAGTTGGATTTCTGTTTGCCTCAGTGTGACAACTTCTGCTAGCTGCTAATTGATTATTGCACCTTAGAATGAGAAATGTTACAGAAAACTAAGATTGTCAGTCACACGCACGCACACACGTTTATATTTCTCTTTAAATTACAAGCAATATAGAGACAATGGGCCTGTTTCAGTAAGGAGGTTCAACCAACTCGGAGTTTAAACTTGAACTCTGGGTTGATTTACAGAGAGATTAAAAACTCAAGAGTTTTCGGTTTTAGAATAGCTGATCTGAGTTAGGTCAATCAACTTTGAGTAGACCAACACAGAGTTAAGCATGCACACCGCGACTATAAAAGGCATTATCAATGGAGCGCAGATATTAAGAGTGACTATGGCAACATATTAAAAAAGAGATCTCCATTTCTTTCTCCAGCTGAACTTGATGTGCTCATGCAAAGTTATAGCAAATATGACCATATATTTTAAAAAGCAACACCACTGCATCAGGGAAACAGTTAGCGTGGGGAAACAGCTGCTTAAGTAATGCGTAATTTTACATTTAAAGTATTTAAATGTTTAAGTATAATAAAATAAGTAATGTTATGTGTGACGTTTATTAAATTTTTACACACGTTCCCACTTCCATACATGTTGATCAGTTTTAATAGATTTAAAAGTGCACTAGTGTGTCTGCCTATTTTATTGATCAAGTGATAGAGGTTGATATGACATTTAGAATGTAAGCAGAACTAAAAAATAGTTTTTAGAAAGAATAATAATCCCATCTAGTAACAGTACATGTCCCTGTCGAAGGTCAGTGAATTTAGGCTAATTATGTATTAAAAAAGGAGAAGCCATTCTTGTATGTGACTTTGTTCTTTGTGTGACTGAAATGTAGGTAATAGCTGTGTTTCCATCCAAATGTACTAAATAAATTTATGTGGAAAACTGGAATAACGCATAAAAGATGTGCGAATAAAGCAGCGTTTCCATCCAACAAGTGAAAGAGAACAAAATCGTCACTTCCTGATTAAACTGGCACTAAATATCAACAGTAAAACAGAATTTACTGCAGTAGAAAAAGCTGCGTCAATCTTTTCTTTATTTAATAAGTACTTGCAGAAGACAATACAGAAGACAATAGGTGACACACAATGAACGCGTGGTGGCGTTTGAAGCCATGAGACGCGGAGAACAGACGCTCCCGACACGCTCCAGACACTCTGGAGGTCATTAATAATATAATAACATTAATACTGAAACGGTTAAGGCGTTTTAGAATGAATGACCAAAACAACATTTAAGATGTTACAGTGTGCTCAGCCTGCTGATTAGTCCATCCACTCACATTTTCATCATCATATGATCTCTTATAACAAACCTTTTTTTAATGCACATACTGTAATTTGTTCAGTAAAAGTGTTTACATCGTAGTTTATGCACATCTTTTCTATCGAATAAAAGTTTATCCTACTCAGTTATGCGCATGTTTTTATGTGTGTTTTCAAAAGATATGTGCATCATGACGTTTCCATCAATCCTTTTTATGCGCATCTCCAGCATTAAAATAGGTGGGTGGAAACGTAAAGTGAGAAATACCGCTTCATCTTTAAAAAAAAAGGAGGATGCCAACAGAAACTCAGAGTTTAGAGAATAAAACCTGCTCCTGACCAGGTTAGGTTCACAGAGTTAAGTTACCACAATAGCTGACTCTGAGATAAAATTACATCTCTTTCAGAAACAGGCTTGACTTACCCTGCTTTCTCGAGTTTAACAAACCTGCCTTTTTGAAACAGAAAACCTAGAGTTTCTCTCGTTTCAGGGTTAAAATACTCTAAGTTATCACTTAACCTCCTTTCTGAAACAGGCCCAATATTGCTTTAGTGACTTAAGTACATACATATAATGTAAAGCTTTTATTGGAGTTCAGAGGACTTGGTCAAAACCTATGAAATTACAGCAGGGAAAATAAGTATTGAACACTTCACAATTTTTCTCAGAAAACATATTTACAAAGGTGCTGTTAAATTGAAATTTTCACAGGATGTTGGTAACAACTAAAGAAAGCCATATATGCAAAGAAAACTTAACTAAGCAGATTCCAAATTAAGTTATGCGTAATAAAATGAAACGACACTGGAAAATGGAATTGGACACACGAAAAAAGGAAGGTGTAGAAAGACAGTAAAAGCCCAGACAGCAGCTGAAATCTCTCAGTAGTTATGTCAAATCATGATGTGTTCAATATTTATTTTCCCAGCTCTATACTCCTTTCTTATCCTGTTTATACGGTTTTCATGTTAATTAGATTAATGTATTATGGAATTAATATTGTATAATACAGTCAACGCACCAACCCTGTCACATATTTATTATTATTGTTGTCAATTAGATATTAAATAAAATATATTGATCCCCGTAATATATTCATATATGGCTTATCTTAGCCAGCATCAGGAAAAGGACACACTGGTGCGCTGTTTTTGCACATTTGAGCATTTACGAATAGATTACATCAAAAAGAACACGAGTAATCGTTACACATTATACATCAGTCTAAAGCTACAACCATCAGTCAGCCATTGTAGTTATTTGTTTTTTCAAAAGGAAGCTTATAAATATTGTATTTGCTAAATTTGTGCAAGTTACAGAATACACTTATTAGATATGGAGTACATATCATTGTAATACCAAAACACACATGCTTTCATTGCTGTATATTCATTCTGGTTTACTTTGAAAGGTAAGAGTCCTCAGAACAACATCCCATCGAATGCATTTAGTCCACTGACACAATAGTGTTGAATTATGAATGGTTATTCATTTGTTTATATCACCGTTTTATCCGGAGACCTATTGTTTACATTGTTTACTATGTAACTTACTGTAGTTTTACTACTGCTGTAGTAAAAAGCAAGACGATATCATAGATTACAATGTTACAAATAAAATGAGACCACGAACTGAATAAAGAGACAAAGTTATAGTTGCTAAAATCTAAACAAAGCAGTCGAGTGTTTTGACGTTCTGCATATACATATATGTGAGCCACTTTAGCCAGTAGTTTGACTGATGGAGAATTTAGCCAATGATGCAAGATCTTTTGTAATATGGTGATGTTTATTTATCTATTGGACATGTTTTATTACACGGTCACTGTCAATCATTACATTATGCATACGCACCTGTCCTGCACAGCTTTGTTGATTAAAAAAAGTTGGTTCCTAATTAAGTCCCTTAAAAATAACTGATCCAAAAGTTCCTCATCATATTTCAGTGTATTTCAGCAGCGGAAGTCATCATAATTGGGTTTGGAGAGAACTTAGAGAGCAGATATTTATTTATTTATTTATTTATTTATTTTTTTATTTTTTTATTTATTTATTTTTTATTCTTTTATTGTTGTTGTTGTTGTTGTTATTAATAGTGTTTTATTATTATTATTATTATTTGGTCAAATAATAAAAGAAAAAAGTTTGAGACTGACAATGGCAGGCAGAAGACAGAAGAGACACTGCATTGGACGCCTCACATAATAGGTCTTTATTAAGTTTATTATTATTATTATTATTATTATTTGTTTTTTGTAATTTGATGCAAAGATTATATTAGGGTTGGGTACCAAATCCCGTTATGGCACCGGTACCCATGTAACCGGTATGCACTGGATCAGCATATGAATTTTGGTGCCTAATTTCAGTGCCACTGGTGCTGCGACAAGGACAAAGCATCAAGGGGTACACCAACGGCATATTCTCATTCAATACCTCGGTTTGTCAGGGGCATGAACAATATGTTGCTGACTGATTTAAACACCCGAAATTACATTAAACTTAATCGATCTATGTGCAATAACATGTACAGTAAATCAGGATCATAAAAGGAACATTCAAAAAGCAACTCATGTAAACACCTTAATCATATTATTGTCTTATTCAGAATAAGACAAAGAATTAGATTACTGATGTCCAAGTAAAACATACTCACAAGCCCCAAACCTAGATAAAAAAGTGTCCCCTTATTTTGATGACAGCCTTTCCACAGGTTAGTAGTAAGCTAATGCATTTTTAATTGCATAATGCAAATCTTAAATTCATGCTAACAAACAAACTATCAAAATAAATATATTAATGCAATTCAATACAGATATATAAGATATGAATTGAAATATATTTTAAACTTTAATTATATTGTTCAATTAAAATATTTTTTGTAAAAAAAAAAAAAGTTTTTCTACAGCAGAGTCATCCACTATAATTTTGTGGCTCAAAAGTATTAGTTCATTTTTAGCGTATCGATTTAGCACCCGTATCGAAATAACCCCAAACAATACCCAACCCTGGATTATATTATATTACATTACATAAAAAAAAAAAAAAAAAAAAAAAAAATATATATATATATATATATATATATATATATATATATATATATATATATATATATATATATATATATATATTTAAAAAGATATTAAAAACTATCAAGGAATTAAGTTGCTGATGACAGTTAAATGCATCATCATCGTCTTTTGAAAAGGGTCCACGGATGCTTTGTTTCCATATAGGAGACTGTGTTGCTTAATTTAGGTGCATTCATAGTTTCTTCTTAATATGACATATGGACTTCAAGAGCTCAAACACGTGAGCAAAATAAGCATTATCTTTCATTGCATTCATGTTCATACACATATACATAAGCTCAATGTATTTTGTTAGGAGAATAAAAGCTTTGTTGTTGAAGAGTGTGTACGCACGTATATGCTCTAGTACCCTGGCGGAACCTTGAGTGACGTAAGTTAATCACAAAGCAAAGCAAAATAATGGAAAATAAATACAGCAAAGCAGTCATAAGACGCAATATTCATTATTTACATAAATACTAGTCCATTAATTTCATTTCAGATTTCATTTTCATTAGCAGAACTTATCACTCCACCACCTGTTTGACTTATGATTAACAGATGCGCAACATGGTTAAGGAAAAAAATCATGACAAGCTAGTTAGTTTCTCCAACAGTGCACCATGCTATGGTAATTAAGCATTGAGTAACATTATTTTTCAGAAAAAGTACCCCAGATGGTACATTGCTGTATTACGAGTGCCATATTGTATTCCCAACTTCATTCATCTAAATACTTCATGTGACCCTTGGTGGTCCAGTAACTCCATGGCTTACACTACACACAAGAATAGCTCAAACACTGCATTAACGAATTCCAGCGAGAGCTTGATTTACATCATAATTAGACCGAATGAAATACAATCCTGGCTAAAAAAGAACAACACTGCAGCAAACTGCTTGGAGTTGTGCATAATTAATAGCCCATTGTGTACTTGCTTCTTTACTGAAGGTCAAAACTCAGTGCAAGCAATCTGAAAGTTTACTCAAGGGTTCTAATGAGTGCAACTCCATAGAGTCAATGCTGTGTGCGTGTCATATTGACACTGAAAGTACTCCTGTGTGTGCTCCTGTGTAATGCGGCTGACTGAATATAAAAGATGTTGAAATGAGTCTCCAATACAAACTCATGATTAGGTATCAATGGAAAATTTTAAATCCGTCCGGCTAATGTGCTTCTACAGTGCATCCCATTAGTATGTTTATGAATGAGGTCAGTACAGTAGGTGGAGAGTGCTTTTTTATTTCAGTACTTTAAATGCAAAAACACATCCTAAAACTAGGTGTAAACAGGGCCTAAGGATGCTTTCACACCTGTTTTGTTCTAAAACAGGAATTAAAATTGTTACAATGTTGCACTTTGTACTTGGTGCGGTTCGCTTTCACACGGCAAAGTCTCTAAACGGACCAAAGGAGCTAAAACAAGTCACGTGCGAGTAAACTCTTCTCACATTGGTCAGAGATTTAGGGTTTATTTTGCAGAGTCCCGCTCAGCTGTCATGCGTCCTCATTTTAATTTATGACGATCAGCAATAAGACATTATAAGTGGAAAGCGGCACTTTAATTTTAAACGGTGACACCCACAGACATTGTCACCAAGTATAAATCAGAGGTGAAACTTTCTCATACATAGCCCTTGACTAGAAATATGCATTATAGCCTTGACATTATAGAGAGAAATAACAAATAAACCAAGACTGCAGTTCGGTCAGTTGTCCTAATGGATAAACAGCTCTCGTTAATAGTTCAGCATCCTTTCACTTTCGTATTTAACATGAAACGCACATTTACCGGTAGGAATGATGTCCATATCCATAATACACTGTGATATAGCCGGGCTCAGATTGTTTTGCTTTCTCACTACAATCGATCCACTCCAGAGTTCGTCTCAATCGAGCCAAGACCACCTCATTCAGGCGATCTCAGACCAATTGTTTTGGCACAGATCCGAGCGTGATTGCTGGATTCACATATGCCAAACGAACCGCGCTAACTGGGGAAATGCGCCAGGTTCCGAAACAAAAGTACCCGGTTGGACCCCCTTTTGCCTTCAGAACTGCCTTAATCCTTCGTGGCATAGATTCAACAAGGTACTGGAAATATTCCTCAGATATTTTGGTCCAAATTTACCTGATAGCATCATGAAGTTGCTGTAGATTTTGTGGCTGCACATCCATTATGCAAATCTTCTGTTCCACCACATCCTAAAGGTGCTCTATTGGATTGAGATATGGTGACTGTGGAGGCTAATTGAGTACAGTGAACACATTTTCATGTTCAAGAAACCATTCTGAGATGATTTGCGCTTTATGACATGGTGCATTTTCCTGCTGGAAGTAGGCATCAGAAGATGGGTACACTGTGGTCATAAAGGGATGGACATGGTCAACAACAATACTCAGGTAAGCTGTGGCATTGACACAATTCTCAATTGGTACTAATGGGCCCAAAGTGTGTCAAGAGATTATCCCCCACACCATTACACCACCAACAACAGCCTGAACCATTGATACAAGGCAGGATGGATCCATTCTTTCATGTTGTTGACATCAAATTCTGACCCTACCATCTGAATGTCTCAGCAGAACTCAAGACTCATCAGACACGGCAACGTTTTTCCAATTTTCTATTGTCCAATTTTGGCAGCCTAAGTACAATTTGTAGCCTCAGTTTCATGTTCTTAGCTTACAGGAGTGGCATCCGGTATGGTCTTCTGCTGCTGTAGCCCATCTGCCTCAAGGTTGGATGTGTTGTGTGTTCAGAGATGCTCTTCTGCATACCTCAGTTGTAACTAGTGGTTATTTGAGTTACTATTGCCTTACAATCAGTTCAAACCAGTTTGGCCATTATCCTCTGACCTCTGGCATCAATAAGGCATTTGTGCCCACAGAACTGCCGCTCACTGGATAATTTTTCTTTTTCAGACCATTCTTTGTCAACCATAGAGATGGTTGTGCATGAAAATCCCAGTAGATCAGCAGTTCCTAAAATACTCAGAGCAGCCCGTCTGGCATCAACAACCATGCCACGTTCAAAGCCACTTAAATCAACTTTCTTCCCCATTCTGATGCTTGGTTTGAACTGCAGAAGATCGTTTTGACCATGTCCACATGCCTAAATGCCCATAAAAAAAGGTTCTGTAAAAACAATTTAAATTTGCATGTATAAACTGCCAAGGAATAAGGACTCACTCAAGACGTAGACCAACCAAAACAGACTGGGCCATCTGACCAATCAAAGCAGAGTATAACAAAATTTAAAGAAGGCTTCTTCAACAAAATCAAGAACCATAAAAATAGCATAATCAGGACATTTAAATTGCTTAAGTGTTTTATGGTGTAACTGATCCAAGACCCACTGAATGATATTGCAGCCAACAAGACGTGGAAGAAAGATAATCTTGCTTGTGCCTTTTTATGCTGGGTCCCTTAATCTTCACGATGGAGGTCTCTCTTTATCTGTATGTTTTTGCAAGTCTGCATGTTTTTTTTTTTTCTTTTTCTTTTTACAAGTGCCTCCAGCTATGTGCTCTTATCTTTTGAAGGTATTCATTTCAGGAAATAGAAATGTAAAATACAAAAGCTCTGGTAAAATGATTAAAGGACTCTCTAGATCAAACGCCGAATGACTAAAAGGATTCAGTCATATTCAGAAGCAATAAACAAATCCACCTACCAAAATGCACTCTGCCTGTCAGCTTGACTAGGTATTAAATGGCTCTGCTTTGACATTTCAAACTTCATGCACCAAAATCAAGACGGTCCAAATTAAGTATTTTAATATTACAAAAAATAATATAGCTTTTATTTTTTCAGTGTATCAGCAATAGCTTAGTGTACCATGCAAATGACAGAAGTGAAAAACTCATGTGGGCATGGAAGTCAATGAAAAAATATAAAATAAAATTATAAGCAGTATAAAAGTAACAAAATTTGGTGGCTCAGTGGTTAGCACTGTCACCTCACAGTAAGAAGGTAACTGGTTTGAATTCTGGCTGGTCTAGTTGGCATTTCTGTGTGGAATTTGCATGTACTCCCCATGTTCGTGTGGGTTTCCTCAGGTGCTCCGGTTTCCCCACAGTCCAAAGACATGCGCTATAGGTGACTTGGGTAAACAATATTGGCTGTAGTGTAAGAGTTTGGGTGTGTGAATGTAAGAATGTATGGGTGTTTCCCAGTACTGAGGGCATCCGCTTTGTAAAATCGTTTGCCAGATTAGTTGTCAGTTCATTCTGCTGTGACGACCCCTAGTAAATAAGGGACTCAGCTGAAGGAAAATAAATAAATGAGTAACAAAATTCTAGATCATGAAACCAAAACAAACAAGAACTGGAGATTCCTCTAACTGAGATTTTTCTGTCTTGACTTCGCTTGCTCGCTCTCTCTTGGTTGTAGAAAGAGAGTGTAAATATACATAAACAGACAATTAGACAGTGGTTGGTACAATTCAGGAGACAAAGCCTCTGAGGATGAAAATATACCAACACCTGAGTTCCACAGAAATCATGTATCCCGTAAAAGCCATCTTAAATAATATGTGATGATAAGATGATACTACTCTTTTGTGCAAGGCATGATTCACATCAGGCAATGCTTCTTGAGAACTTCAAAGTCAAAACTGGTCTGTGTTTTTTATAGGGCAGAGACCACACCAGGTGCCACTAAAAACAGGAAACAATTTGCACAGGCTCACCAAAATTGGATAATAGAAGATTATAAAAAAACATTGCCTGAGTCTGGATTTCTGTTGCGACATTCAGATAATAGGGTCGGGATATGGCATCAATAACATAAACATATGGATCCATCCTGCCTTGTATCATTGGTTCAGGCCGGTGGTGGTGGTGTAATGGCGTGGGGATATTTTCTTGGCACACTTTGGGTCCATTAGCACCAACTGAGCATTGTGTCAACCCCCACAGCCTACGCACAGATAACGCGCCATGTCATAAAGCGCAAATCATTTTAGACTTGTTTAATGGGTATATATATATATATATATATATATATATATATATATATATATATATATATATATATATATATATATATATATACAGTTGAAGTCAGCCTTTAAATGGCTGTATAGAAATGTCTTGAAAAATATCTAGTCAAATATTATTTACTGTCTTCATGGCAAAGATAAAATAAATCAGTTATTAGAAATGAATTATTAAATCTATTATGTTTAGAAATGTGTTGAAAAAATCTCTCCATTAAAAGAAATTGTGAAAAAAAAATAAACAGGGTGGCTAATAATTCTGACTTCAACTGTATATATATATATTCATTCATTTTCATTTTGGCTTAGTCTCTTTATTAATCTGGGGTCGCCACAGTGGAATGTACTGTGAACTTATCCAGCATGTTTTACGCAGCGGATGCCCTTCCAGCTCCCACCCATCTCATCTCTGGGAAACATCCATACACACTCAATCACACTCATTCACTATGGACAAATTAGCCTACCCAATTCACCAGTACTGCATTTCTTTGGGCTGTGGGGGAAACCGAAACACTTAGAGGAAACCCACGCGAACGTGGGGAGAACATGCAAACTCCACACAGAAACGCCAACTGACCCAGTCGAGGCTCAAACCAGTGGCCTTCTTGCTGTGATGCCACAGCACTACCTACTGCGCCACCGCGTCACCCTACAGGAAAAAAAATGATGTCATAATGCCTTAAATACAACAAACACTAAATAAACAATCATCAGAAATAATGGACAGAACATTTGTTGTTGTTTTTATTTCATTTTAGAAGTGTGCCAAGAAAACTGGTCGGCTACATCTAGTTTACACTCTGCATCGATTTATTCCTCGCTGCACGGACAAAGTGCTTCTTGCAGTATTTATCGTGTAACTTAATAATGCGCAATTCTGTGACCTTAGAGATATTTTTGTGCCATGCTAAGAAGACATTTCTGTGACATTTGATATTTCCTTGAAAACAGCGTCGCACTCCAACCGGTCTTATCTCCAGAATTCCCTCTGTCCCTCAGATCTGCCAGACAACAGTTTAGCTGTGGCTCCCCTTTGACAGATTACGGAGCTGATAAACCGATGAAGGCCCCAAATACTCTGAGCAATACCAGGGCAAGCAAATCTCAGACCGCTTACAATGACTAGCTAGTGAACAGCCGGTGCGTTTCTGCTGTAGAAGGCGAAAAAATGTGTAAAGAAGCTAGAAGCATTACCCAAGATATTTTAATCCCTAAACTACATCTATACAGACACTTTTCTCCTCACCTGAACCCACTAAACATCATAAAATGGGTATTTCATCAATGCTGTAAGGGCTGCATGCATGTGAAAATATGAGCACACACATATTTCCACATATCGCTTAATAAAGGGTGCAATATTTCCATTAGCAGGGCACTTTAGTATCCACTCCTCAGTACAGAGAAAAGGATCAATTATATGAAATGCACCATTTTACCGGTTCACTCCGAGGACTATATCAAGCTCTTTTTTTGTTGGATAGATTCCATTCTCTTCTCCTTTTTCCTCCCTCTCTCTCTCATTCTCCTCACCCATCGCATAAATGCCCACTACAGAGCCCTGCTGAGCTCCATTTTCGAAATCATTTATCTTTCATACACACTTCCAGCTTCTGTCAATCTTCCCAAATGCAACATTTTTCCTCCCAGTGTAAACTAAATACACTCCATCCCCAACTAGTTTGTGTCTACTTCATCCCTAAGCTTTCAATTTTCTACTTGACTGCGGTAAAGTTGTTTCTTTATGGCTTGTGCTCAGATTGCTATCAGCTCAGCTTCGAGACCCCTTCTGAAATCTTCATTAGGACTGCATCCCGCTTCTAAGGGACATCAAAGTTTGAACAGCTGAAAAGAGAACATTTCTAGTTTTTGAATGCTGGAAAAACTAAACAAAAAGTGGAATAATAAGTACTCGGAGGCTTTCAGGACTGTTGGATGCTTTCGGCAGTTTTAAACTTACTGATGATTCAAAAATAAACAAACTAAATATATATCTTTGGATGTTTTATGTTTAACCAAAGACTATAGAATACAAAAGACATGTCACTCATATAGTTTTGAATGGGGAAAAGTGTAACGGTCAATATGGTGACTGAAACTCCACCTTCTAGTACAGGAGCCAATCAGCGATCACTATTTACTGACAATTTTCTGGTGGAGGGGCTCAGACCAGATGTAAGTTTCTGCATGTTTTAGCCCCTTTTACACAGTGATACCAGTAAATTCTGACATAATTAACCAGAAACGGCTGCACTTGTATTTGTAAACATTTGACCGGCTGCTTCATGTGTACACGCGTTAAGCAACTGCAGGAAGCAGAGCTTAAAGGTAAACAAACAACAGCTTATCATAAGCATTTTATCAAAAAAAATTTTACACAGTTAGCATTAAGAAAGAAGATAGAAACGTTATCTGACTGACGTCTCGCAGCTAAATGTGTCTGGAAAAATATTCAAAGGCTTTTATTTTCATAAACCGCAGGAATGGGAATGTGTCTGAATGTTCTGATTATCTGGAGTAGACGTCTCACGTCAGCATGTTCTAATCGTGAATGTGCTCTTTTCTGGCAATTTTCCTTCTGCGTTCACACAGAGCAGCATTCTGGTAAATTACTGGTAATGTTACAACTTCTCTTTATATATAAATATACTACCTGACAATAGTCTTGTTGTCGATCCCATTTGTAAGCTGATCATTTGGAGAAGTGGCAGAAGGTAGATTTTTCTGATGAATCATCTGTCTGAAGCATCTTACTCCCATGTTGGAACCCGCATGAACCCAGATTCTCACAGAAATCCACATCGACTCTCCACATCGAAGTTCCCGAAAGCAAAGAAGGTCAAGGTGCTCCAGGATTGGCCAGGCTAGTCACCAGTTATGAACATTATTGAGCATGTCTGGGGTAAGATGGAGGAAAAGGCATTGAAGATGAATTCAAAGAATCTTGATGAACTCTGGGAGTAATGTAAGAATGCTTTCTTTGCCATTCCAAATACCATGACTATACTGTATATTCTATACTGTACATTATTTCTGTTACGTGACTAGATTTTTGTCTAAGCAAAGTCAGACCTTTCTTTTATTTCTTTTTCTTTTTTTTTTCTTGATCAAGAAATAATTTTTTGTCTTGTTTTACTCAATACATGCAGCATAATAAATTTATAAAGGGATATTCACAACTTCTGTTTTATGCAGACTGTATTAAAGTCTTAAAATTGGATTGGCAAACAGAAATCCAGAAATGTGTCAAATAAGTTAACTTAACAATGGTGAAACTGTGCAGAAGATATAAAGTTACCTCTAGTAGAAATTAATTGCACAGTCTTTTCTCCAAGAATTGCTTTTGACTAGTATGAAAAAAGCCCCATTTATTCATTGAGATTCCACACAGAATTATGACAGGCAGATTGTAAGCCATTTAAACCAAACCAACACATCCGCTATTTAAAATAAAATCCCAAATTACAGCGCTGTCAAGAGTGAAAACAAAAGAGAAAGTGCTTTTAAAGCTCTTTTCTAAATGCACTTCTCTTATCAGCAACCTCAAATGAAGTCCCATTTGAACACATGGGCTAAAAAAAGACCTTCTCGTGGATGCTATAATTTGTTCTCTTTAGTGTCACTTTGTTAAAAAGGGGTCTCAAAAGATGGATGCCAGAGTGATGTGCGCACAAGGATAAAGCAATCCATTACTAGCCTGACCCTCACTTGACAGGTCAACGTATAAAAGGTGAACACTGCCCCACAGTATACTATTGCAGGACCAAAGGAGGTCAAAACATTGTAAAGCCACGTGAAAGCAAGCATGTGGAATTAATAGGAAAAAATACATATATTTAGAATGGAGCGCTTGCATGAGAGAGACACTATGAGGGAGGGAAAGAGAGATAGAGAGGGTTTTGGTTGTCCATTCATGCTTCAGTAAACATGAAGACATTTTCTGTCTGACTGGCTGCCAGCGTGTTTGTATTACGTAACCCGCCACAATGGCAGGGGATTGAAGTGGCACTCCTGAGCTCGGAATCTGGCAACCAACTAGAAAATGCATCATTTATGCCTCTTAAGTTCATCTTAAATCCTCTTTCACAACTGCCGCAATTAGTAAAGTAGCATATGCAATGCTATTTTTAGAATCCAGACACTCTAAATTGAAATGTTCTTGATTTCGTTGAAGTTAGCTTTACTTGGCAACATTTGCTTGAACTGCACTGAAAACAATTTCAATTTAGTTTTCAGTAAAACGAAGTAAAGTTTAAAAAGCCAAAAAGAGAACAGTGCTTCTTTTCCGAAGAAGTATTTTGTGTTTGATGTGTGAAGTTGCCAAAATCGATATTTTTGTGGGATTTATTGGAAGTACTGTACTGGCGGATGAACTGGAGTGCATCAACAGAAGCTTGTTGTCACAGACTTATTGTGAGAATAGCAGTCAGCAGGGTTGCCAAATCTATTCCTGGAGGGCCACTGCAAAGTTTAATTCTACTCAAATTACCCAAATCACAAAATCAACATTGATGGCACACATTGTTATTCTCTTGTTAGCACACATTGTTATTATGGATGCTAAAAAATGAATCTAATTAACAGAAATGTTGTCTTTAATCAAAATTCTGATCTTGAGTAGGATCCATTTTCTGATTACTTATTGATGAATGTTTATCTTTGCAACACAATGTGTTTCATTTTACTACCAAAAATTGCCTTACACTGACAACCATATTAATAATTAATAATTCAAGTGTGCATGTGAGTGAAAACAACAACATATTACATACTGTATGAAGAGTTCAGTCTGAAATGCCATCTAAAAATTTCTTCTAAAATGAATTCATGTTTTTTCAGCCTCCCATGTTTATGTTTATTCATTCATTTTCTTGTTGGCTTAGTCCCTAATCAGGGGCCGCCACAGCAGAATGATCTGCCAACCTATCCAGAATATGTTTTATGTAGCAAATGCCCTTCCAGCCACAACCTAACACTGGGAAACACTCATTCACTCTTGAATTCACACACATACACAGGGAGAACATAAAACTCCACGCAGAAATGCCAACTAACCCAGCCGGGGCTCGAACCTTCTTGCTGTGAGTCAACAGTGCTAACCACAATAGCTGCCAACACTCGCGTTGTTCCAGGGAGTCTCAGACCCATCACCTGCCACCCTCCCGTTTTGTTTTTTCTCCCGGAAAAGTAGAAGTATCATTGTAAAACAGCCAAGAGGAGAGGAAAAGTCACACCAACAGGTCAAATGGGCCCACAGTGAGAGAGAGAGACAGAGAGAGAGAATGGAGTACTTTCATTCTCTCAATCACAGTGAAATAGGGGCTTCTGCTGTAAGTGTCAGTGAAAGACTGATCCAGCAAACACACACGCCGTGAAATTGCACAGTTTCTGCATTTTTAAGTAGTTGGAGCATTGTAAATACTCACCATAGTAAGCTACGGCGACATAGCGCAAATGAGATAAATGACGTCAGTACATAATAACCGGTTAAGATTATTACTGAACCGATACCGAATTGTCTGCATCTGCATCGCGGTGCACAGAAGAAACAATTAATTTTGACACCCCTACTTCACGCATTGGGTTAAATTAAGCTTTGCAATCTCTGTGTTCAGTTCTTTACTTCCACTGTATCTGTTCAGCTGAGGAAATGGGACCAACCTAGTGACGTCAGACACAGCGACATTCCAGAATGGCGCCCTAGGTCTATAAAACATGCCGTTTTCTTCTAAGTGGCTACATTAATTGAGTTTGTTTAATATATATTTCATTAAAGTGGAAATCAATGCACAAAATAATGTAAACTTGACTGAGTGGTTCATTTCCCCTTTAACCCCTGTGGATCAATTAAACAAACATAGGTTTTGTTAATTTACATGAGTTACATACAGTTGAAGCCAGAAGTATTAGCCCTCCTGAATTATTACCCCTTTGTATATATATTTCCTCAATTTCTATTTAACGGACGGAATATTTTTTTCAACACGTTTCTAAACACAATAGTTTTAATAACCCATTTCTAATAACTGATTTTTTTTTATCTTTATATTTTTTCTAAAATATAATCTTTGACTAGAGATTTTTCAAGATACTAGTATTCAGCTTAAAGTGACATTTAAAGGCTTAACTAGGTTAATTAGGCCACTAGGACAGTTAGGGTAATTAGGCAAATATCATATAATGATGGTTTATTCTGTAGAAAATCAGAAAAACATATTTCTTGAGTTGGCTAATAATATTGACATCAAAATCGTTTAAAAAGTTAAAAACTGGGTTTATTCTACCCGAAAAAAAAAAAAAAGGACTTTCTCCAGAAGAGAAAAATATTATAGGAAATACTTCCTTGCTCTGTTAAACATAATTTGGGAAATATTTGAAAATGAGGGCTAATAATTTTGACTTTTTACCTTCAAAAATAATTAATTTTAAATATAATAATACCTTAAGTTATGGTTTGTTCACATAATTCCATTATTTATTGATTGATTTGAATTTAATTTGGAATAAGGTTGTAAATTCACTGAATTGATTATCAGCGATTTGCTTCAACCAGATCATTTGAATCAGTGAGTCATACACTGCAGACTCACACAAACCGGATCACATTTGAATCAGTTTAAAAAAATTTAACATTTACTCTACTTATTTTTAAACAGTTATATAAACATAGTATATATAAAACTTTAATAGTAATACTGTATATATTAATGCTTGTTATAAATTATGTGTCTGTACACGTCAACACTTAAAAAATATATATTTAATCAAATCCCATAACGTTCGCTCCCCCCCTCGAAAACAGTTTTTCTCACTTCTGGTCACATGGAATGCATTTTGGGCTATTAGAAAGTGTGTCATGTCTGTCCTGCCTTCACGGGAGGCAGTGTTTCAAACGATTTTGATACAATTCTGTCAGTAAAATTAAGCTCTTTGTTCTCATCATTAACAGGCATCTTAAAACGTTTTGGGCCAGAGTTTGTAGACAGTGATTCCAATGGACAGCAAAATCCTGTGCAAACCCCCCGCTTTGAATGTTATCACTCAGTTGAATGGGCGTTATCAATGGTTACCAGCTGATAGATAATAGTAGGCTTGTAGGCTCAGAAGGCTGTTAATATCCATCCACATGATTAATCAGCTATACTAATAGAGAAGACTCAAGATCCAGATCTGTTTTTACATTACTGTGACGGTTGGGTTTAGGGATGGGGTTGGGGTAGACATTAATAAAATACAATTAATGGGAAATGTAATAAATCATATAAATAATTATCTCGGTTAATCAGCTATACGACTCCACCTCCAGATCTGTTTTTACATTACTGTGGGTTTAGGGGTAAGGTAGGTGTAGAAGTTAATAAAATACAATTAATGGGAAATTTAATAAGTAATATAAATAATTATCATGGTTAATCAGCTATATTAATAGAGAAGATTCCAGATCCAGATCTGTTTTTACATTACTGTGATGGTTGGGTTTAGGGGTGAGGAAGGGGTAGACATTTATAAAACACAATTAATGGAAAATTTATTAGACAATATAAATAATGCTTGTTAACTTCTGGCCACAGCCATATCAGATCTATAGCTGATTAACCATGTAAATTGATGATAACAGTCTTTTAAGCCTACCAGTATTCGCAGAAGGCCCCTACTGGCCCATGTCTATCAACTGATAACGCCCATTCAGTCGAGTGATAACATTCAAATAGACTGCATTCAAATCTACCTCCATTTTGTTAGCAACACCCATCTTCCAATAAACCAAGCAATTTCCAAAAGGACAAATCAAGCACTGCCCAAATTTTTTTTTTCCTCATTTCAGAAACCATTTTAATTGGATATTCGTCATGCAGAAAAAAGGAAAAACTTAACTTCCATTTCATGACGACTTTTTAAAAAAGTTTTGTTGCAATTTATGAACTGATTTAACAAAATGTAGGTATTTTTAACAAGATTCAGCTTGTTTTTGAATTAGACACTGCTTTCACATCTTCCTAAAAACATATCGCTCCAATAAAATAATGAAATGTAGAGTGTAGAGAGAAATGTAGAGAGTAAAAAGTACAATACTTGGTTTTCGAAAACAGTGATGTAAAATGAAAAGTTTTCCTAAAGAACCAATATAAAAACTCAGATAAAGAACACATACTTAAATAGTAAAAACTTTCCAAAATTTAAAAAAAAAAGTACTACGTAGTCAAGTAATGATATTGCTGAAATCTGCAGGAGGAGGATTGGACAACCCTGGCTTAAACTCTTCCTGGCTCTTTTTGTGTTGCCAGACATCCTGATCCTAAGCAGACCACAGTAAGGAGCTGAGCTTGTTTTTTTCTGCTGATTCAACACAACGTTCTGGCAGGCTATCGGTTCACAGCCATGTAAACAAGGATGCTACTGATACTCTAGATGTGAAACCTAGCGAGCTGCCTTGTCGTCTCATGTCTACATAAGATGCTGGATTATATATACTGCAATGTTTAACCATCATAAAACCCCATTTATTTGTTTATTTGTCACTAAAGCTTATTAGTGTTTTTAGGCTAACAACATTCTCTTACAGTGCAGGTAATGCATTACTTTTAATGCTTCCAGTAGTAGTACATTTCTCAGATCGAATAAATTAATTACTAAGTTGATTTTTGTCATAATATCACTATAAGTTTAATCACTTACAGCAATGCTGATTACTAAATTATTTTTGTTGCTTCATTCCTACACTGTAAAAAATGTAATGACAAAAAATCTAAATAGCAAATGTTTTATGTTGCTTTAACCTATTTTATTAAGTTAATCAGGTTTCAGTTACATTTGTTTAAGTTATACAAAGCTTAACTTAATATTTTAGTCAGTCTTTTTGATGTAAGTCGGAATAACTAGAAAAGTTCATTTGATTCAACTAAAAAGTTTAATGCAACAATGTTTTTTAACATGGTGTCACGATTGCAAAACATTTTATTTGTTTATTTATTTAAATTATTTATTCATTCATTCGTTCATTCACTGAAAAAAGTGTTGCAAGCAAAACTGTTGCAAACAATTTATTTGTGTTGAATTTAAACAAACAAATTAAATTTAATAATGTTCAACTTAATTTGTTTGTTTAAAATCAACCCAAATAAATTGTTTACAACCACTTAACATAAATTAATTGAGTAAATCCAAGCAATCATCTTTGAATAATTTTTTCCAGTGTTCATTCACTCATTTCTTTGTTTGCTGATTCTTTTGTTAATTCCTTTCCTTCAGTCAGTTAGTTAGTTAGTTAGTTAGTTAGTTATATTGTTATAAGGCACAAAAAATGAATGTACACTCAAAAAAAAATCCCTTTTGCTGCTTATTCTAACTACTTATTTAAAATGAGCTGAAACAAAACAATTCTGGAGATTGTTTTTGGAAATCTAATTGCTTTATGTTCAATCTACTTACAGTAAATTAGTTACGTTAACTTTATGGATTTGTGTTGGGCCAATGTAAATGAATTGTGCGCAACCCTGCATTTTTAACAGTGTAAAGGATGGATGTTTTCAAGAAAAAGAAACATAATGTGTTTACAAACACATAAGAGAGATGGAGCTGCAATGAATAATATTCCTTGGAGTCATAACAGTGAAAATGTAGTTGAACACATTCTGAGACACATTGATGCTCTTTGCATTGTATAATTCAGTTGAAAATGATTAGAAATAATAATGATCCGGTCACATGGAGCAAACATAAACAGTAACAAAATATAACATGATATGTTTAATTCAACTCTGCACACAAAATATGATTAATTAAAAAAATAAAATAAAAAACAAATGAAATGAAATGAAGTCATCATGTATTTGAATGTCTATTATTTCAGTTATTTTGGTAAGATCATTATTTTTTCACCTTAAAATGTTTACTGTAACGTAGCCTTTTAAATCTAGTTATTTTGCTGTAAATTCCTTATAACCAGTTTGTCATAGTTAGTTTGGTTCTGAATAAATAATAATTTTGAAATTCAACAAAATGCCAACTGCACATTTAACTGGTTCAATTACACTCCGTAGAAACATCCAGCTGTTTTGTGGGTGCAATGTTTTTGTTGGTTATGATTATTTTCTTTGGGAAAAAAAAGAGAGAAAAAATCCACATCCAAAACAGGTGCAGAATTAGATTAATCCAGGCAGGTGGCATGAAGACATTTGCAAATTGAGACGTACATATTCAAGATCAAGATATGTTGATAATGTTCCACTTTTTTAGCTTTTGTGCTGTTTTTTAAGCATCAATTTATAAAAAAATAACAAATAAATAAATAAATAAATAAATAAATAAATATATATATATATATATATATATATATATAACTAAGATAGTATATATTAATAGCGGTGGCATGGTGGCTCAGTGTTTAGTACTGTTTGCATGGGTTTCATTCGGGTGGTCCAGTTTCCCCTACAGTCTAAAGGCATGCACTATAGGTGAATTGGGTAAACAAAACTGGCTGTAGTGTATGTGTGTGTGTGAATACAAGAGTGTATGGGTGTTTCTCAATAATGGGATGCGGCTGGAAGGGCATCTACTATGTAAAACATATGCTGGAATAGTAGGTGGTTCATTCTGCTGTGGTGACCCCTGATTTTTAAGGGACTAAGCCGAAGGAAAATTCATATCACTGTGTATTCAATATTGAAAGTGCTGAGAAGGCCTCTGAAGCTAAAATTCAGATATCATAGTGGGAATTTGTTTAACAACATCTTCAATTCCACCTTATTACAAGAATGGAATGCTTCCTTCTGATTTGTCAGTTGCTACATTGCATGGTATGTTATTCTGAGTTAACAACTGCTAAATAATGTAGGGTTATCTGGGAACTTTGAATTGCCTTGACCATCAATGAAAACGTTTACGACCATAAAACTAAATTCATTTGTTTCCGCTTGACTGTTTGGCACCATCTTGCGAATACATAATTCTTAGGTTAATATAAGCTTCATTTAAATGTTTTTGTTTCTGTCATCTTTGTTTTTGACTGTTTGGCATCATCTTGTGACTAAAAAATTTGCAGGTTAGCATAAGCTTCTTTCAACTGTTTTCGTTTCTGTCAGCTTTTTGATTTTTTTGGCAACATCTTGTGACTGAATAACGTGCAGGCTAGTATGTTTTGTGCAATTTTGTGACTGAACAATCCGCAGGTTAGTATAAGCTTCATTCAACTGGTTAAGTTTCTATCAACTTTGTGTTTTTGACACATTGGCGCCATCTTGTGACTGAATAATGCGCAGTTTAGTATAAGCTTCATTCAAAGGGTTTTGTTTCTGTCATCTTTGTTTTTTGTTTTGTTTTTTTTTTTGACTGTTTGGCGCCATCTTGTGACTGAATAACAAGGCAGGTTAGTATGTTTCGCACCATCTTGTGACTGAATAATGCACATGTTAATATAAGCTTTATTTAAATTCTTTAGTTTCTGTCAGCTTTGTGTTTTTATCTGTTTGTCACCATCTTGTGACTGAATAAAGTGCAGGTTAGTATATTTGGCGCCGCCTTGTGAAAGAATAATACAAAGGTTAGTGTTAACTTCATTCGAAGGGTTTCATTTCTGTCAGCTTTGTGGTTTGATGCCATCTTGTGAATAAATAATATGTTGGTTAGTGTAAGCTTCATTTAAATGGTTTTGCTTCTGTCAGCGTTGTGTTTCTGACTCTTTGGCACCATCTTGTGGCTGAATGATGCACAGATTAGTATATGCTTTATTTAAAGGGTTTTGTTTCTGTCAGCGTTGTGTTTTTGACTGTTTGGCGTCATCTTGTGACTGAAAAATGTGCAGGTTACTATGTTTTGCGCCACCTTGTGACTGAATAATGCACAGATTAGCATAAGCTTCATTTAAAGGGTTTGGTTGCTCACTGTCAGCTTTGTGTTTTTGACTGTGACGCCATCTTGTGAATAAATAATTCATAGGTTAATATAAGCTTCACAAGATTCAACTTGCAACTGAATAATGCACAGGTTAGTATGTTTGGCACCATCTTGTGACTGAATAAAGTGCAGGTTAGCATAAGCTTTATACAAAGGGTTTTGTTTCTGTCAGCATTATGGTTTTGATTGTTTGGCGCCATCATGTGACTGAATAACATGCAGGTTAGTATGTCTGGTGCCATCTTGTGACTGAACAATTTGCAGGTTAGTATGTCTGGTGCCATCTTGTGACTGAACAATGTGCAGGTTAGTATAAGCTTCATTCAACTATGCTAACATTCAAATAATGCACAGATTAGTATAACCTTTTTTCTAAGGGTCATGTTTCTGTCAGCTTAGGATTTTTGACTGTTTGACACCATCTTGTGAATAAATAATATGTAGGTTAATATTTTAACAAGGGTTTTTTTGTGTTTTTGACTGTAAGGCGCCATTTTGTGACTGAATAATGTGCAGTTTAGTATAGTTGGCATCATCTTGTGACTGAACAATGTGCAGGTTAATGTAAGCTACATTCAAATGGTTTCGTTTCTGTCGCCGTTTTGTTTTTGACTGTTTGGTGCCATCTAGTGACCGAATAATGTGCAGGTGATTGTATGTTTCGTCAGCTTCACTCAGCTGGTTTAGTTTCTGTTAGATTCATGTTTAATCAAAGAATTAATAAACTATTACGGCTCTGAATAATGTTTTTGTATCTAATGTTTATATATTGTAGCAAGTAGCCATGTAATATGCGGGATAAATTACATCCCGGACGGTAGTTTTTGCAAAATAAGTCTCTTCAGTCTTATATAACAGGGATTCGCTTCACGTCGAGCTACCGATAAGCCTTCGGGCTTTATTCTGCAATAATAGACCTCCTGGATGTACTTTATCTATAATATATCACACTTCTCAGAGGTTCCACGATCAAACAAACTCAGGTTAAAAAAAATGTGAAAAACTCTGACCAACAGATACAAAGAAGAGTAACACACTGATCCAACAAACTCCAACAGACGTGTATTGTAAGGGAATTGTATGGAAATAAGGGATGCTGAAAATTATATTACGAGAAAAATATTTTAAATTATTTTTGACCTAAACTAAATGGAAATCTATTGTAAGAGACTTCCCAAACTAGACTAGGAACTTTAAAAATGGCAAATTATCTGCACTTTCATCCTATCAGAAAAGGATATGTAAAAATGTTCCTTGTAGACGGAAGAATGACAAGTCAAACAGGTTTGGATTAACATTAGAATAAATCAATTAATTGTAATATTTCAGCGAACCAAAGATCAAAAAAATCTCTCGTTTTGAAGCGCAGATGTCACAATGACTTCAGCAGTTCCCACAACTTGATAGAAAAATCGAATTCCCTGCACTCTGTGTCTGATCCGGTGTGCCAGTTAGGTCTGATTGATTTCATCATGTTGTTAAGGGAATGAGGGCAGACTGGAAAAGCTGAAGGTAATGCTTTTTTTTCCAGCAGGGATTAATTCAGCAGTTAATACGTGTTGCCTTGGCTTCATGTATCACTGCATGTAGGGCCGCTGCAATTAGCCTGGCTTCACAGAAAGCGAATATTGCATTATTCATGGGTTTTATTTCAGACAGACTCACATTCAGGGTCCATCTGACTCTGACATGCCCAGCGACAAGGGAAGTTCACGCATTAATCTTGCGTCGGCTTCGCGATGAGGTTTAATGGCTGTAGGGAATACAGCTGTCGAAGGATGCAAAGTGTGTCGTCTTGACGGGAAGCTGTTAGAATCCCAATGAAGACTAGTAAGCTTTTTTTTTTTTTAAATGAAACATAGCAGTCTATCACCTCAGCACTTCTTTCCAATTCAATTATGTGGCTAGGTTACTCTGCAGTCATGTTAAGAGTGTTGCAAATGAGGATTTGATTACTTAATTTAAAACGATAGCTTGCTTAGGCATTGTGGAGCTGTTTTCTTTGCACGTGTGTACCATAACCCACACAATTACGACAGGAAATCACTACCTTCGCATCTCAAAGCTGTGAACAGGATTATATTTATAGCTTTCTGGAAAACCTTAATTGGTGTTCACACCACAAAATGGGATTCATCTTCGGCATGTGACAGTCTAAATATTTTCTCCGGTGATGAGTTTAACAGTAGCGTTTCTTCCAGTTTTCAACATCTGCCTCCTAATGGTTTGTGATTCCATTACGGGCCACTGAGTGCTGATAAAGAGGGTCTTATCGGCTCCTTTTTGTGTGAGCAGAGACTTGGGTTGCATCCTCCCACTCAGAGACCGAACTGTGGTGAAAATGGAGGCATGTTTGCAGCACTCATGTTACAACGGCAAAGCAGAAAATAAAGTCAGTCTAAGTCAGCAGAGTGTCTTGGAGGAGATTCAGGACAAGTGATGTTATGCACAAAGACATTTATCCAGTAGCAGAGGATGCGATGGGAAGGGGATACTTATAAATACCACACACTGCAGTGTCAGTCGGCATTAAATCTGTTGATGAGTTTTTCTAATATGCATTTGTAAACAGGGTCATAGCAAAGAGGTTCATTACATCTCTGTTCTTTGCAGTTTAGCTGTTAAGACTGGTGTATTTTTCCACTTAAATTCACACATCCTAACTATCAGTATCAAATGAGAGGTAATTTTGAAAGAAGTAATTATTCTAAAACTGCAAAGCAAACGTTTTTTTTTTTTTCCAAGTCACTTGGTGTCTTAATTTCCAGTCACATACATGCAAACTCCACACAGAAATGCCAACTGACCCAGCCGGGGCTCAAACCAGCAACCTTCTTGCTCTGAGGCGATAGTGCTACCCTCTGCGCCACGGTGCTGCTGCATATGTGAATTGAATAAGCTAAATTGGCCGTGGTGTATATGTGTGAATGTGAGACTGTATGTTTCCCAGTACTGGGTTGCGACTGGAAGGGCATCCACAGTAAAACAGTTAAGTTGATAGTTCATTCCGCTGTAGCAACCCCAGATTAATAAAGGGACTAGATTTCTGATTGAACCGCCAAGGGCATTAGGCTCATTTTAAGGATTGTGTTGGCATTTTCCAGGACTTGAATGAGTCGGGAACCTTGATGTCTATGGAGTATGAGGGAGCCCTCAGAATTCACTTAAAATATCTTAATATGTGTTCCAAACACTTTAAATAGACACAGAGTACATACAGTTGAAGTCAATACAAGAATAATACAATAATTACATTATTATACAGCATGTGACACAGATCGGATCTGTTCTATGACCATGTAAACACGAAAAAAAACGCATGCATTTGGATATTCAGAGATCGGTTTCAGACCTCCTTTATATGTGGAAATAAATCAGATATAAATGGGATATGTGACTATCATGTAAACAGGCAGATCAAATTTATTGAGGCATTCAGTTTTGTACATCATTGAACTTGTGACAATGTGGTTCTTCTCAGTGGTCTCAGTGACGTAGAAGGAAGAGTGTGTGAAGACGCCGGCGCGGTAAACAACAACAGAGGAAACATGGAGGAAGAAAGTGGTTAGTTGGCACAATTTGCTCCCACCAGACCAGAGATCTCTCTCGTACCCACAAATTCCTCTGAATGGTGGAGGACACCATATATAAACCATTGGCGCAAGCTGCGATTATGGCCCTTTCCCTCCTCCTCCTCCGCCTGTGCCTCAAAATCATTTTAAAGTTGGTCGAACTTCGCATATTTCACAGAGTTAAAAGCAAGATAATTTCTTCCATCGTGGCTAGTGTGACGCAGATGCTAGAATCCACCTTTACGCAGTCGTGACGTTGTAAATTGTCTGGCAAGTGTAAACACATTAATCAGATATGGGTCACAATTAAAAGAACGTGTAAACGGACTGGCAATAAATTCTGATATAGGCAACTTATCGGAATTGGGCATCAAGACCTGACAGTGTAAATGGGGCCTAAGTCAGCTATTATGGAAGAAATCCAATAAACTTTCAGTTTAACCCAACATATCCAATATTTTTAACCCTTCTATTGGATAAAATTATTAACCCAACGTTTCTAAATGTACATTTAATCTGTTTTTTTTTTTAATTCAGCCTATATAAATAGCTTACAACCACTTACCTTAAAAAAAAAGATTAGTAAATCCAATGAATATATATTTTTTCAGATTATGCAAAAAAAAAAAACATCACAAGGGAATTCTGTCCTTCTTCCGTTCAGGTGATTAAAAACAAGCCATGTGGAGGGTCATTGACCCAGTTTTGCCACACAACACTCCAGTCGATAATAGAAGCAGTGAGGTGCAGACAGCGTGTCCGGGCAACACCGATCAACTCTGTATCAGCACTCAATAAAACAAGACAAGAAAGGCAAGGATCTGACTTTATACGTGACTGGCAATTCATCTGAAATTTGCCACTTTAAAGCAGACTCTCTGGAGAAACCACTGAGGAGCCAAAGTGAGGATTTAGCAAAACCAACTTGTGAAGATTCTTACAAGAGCCTCTCACCTCCATAAGAGAACTATGTTTTATATCAAACTTGTTACTGGTACAGTTGAAGTCTGAAGCCTGAGTTATTCGCCCCACTGTATATTATTTTTTATTTCCCAATTTCTGTTTAGCGGAGAGACGATTTTTTCAACATATTTCTAAACATAGCAGTTTGAATAACTCATTTCTAATAACTCATTTCTTTTATCTTTGCCATGATGAAAGTACATAATATTTTAGTAAATATTGTTTAAGATACTAGTATTCAGCTTAACGTGACAGTTAAATACTTAACTAGGTTAATTAGGTTAAAGTTAGAGTAATTAAGCAATTCATTGTATGACAGTTGGTTGTTCTGTAGATAATCAAAAATACATTTTACTTAAGAGGGCTAATAATGTTGACCTTAAAATGGTTTAAAAATGTTTTTATTCTAGCCAAAATAAAACAAATAAGGCTTGCTCCAGAGGAGAAAATATTATAGGAAATACTAAAAAAAAAATCCCTGCTTTGTTAAACATCATTTGGGAAATATTTGAAAAAGAAATGTATATATACAGGTATGAGCAAAAAATCGGAATTGGGTCACATTTAACTGGCAGTATAAACAGGGCCTTAGTTGGGTTAAAATGACCAAGACACAAGTGATGAGTAAGTTTTCATGTTTGATTCCATTTTTTATTACTGTTTTCTGTTCAAAATAAAATTTCAAGTTGTCAAAGTATAGTTTTGTCACTTTGTTCCCAAAAATGTTACATCGCCCCTGTCAATTACTTTATGTCAGCTGTATCTGCGTCTGCCGCCGATGGTTGCTTTAAAGCAAATGTCCTTAGCTTTTCACAGTAGCGTTAAGTAAAATTAGACAATTAGGACGGCCATATACATATTGCATCTAAACGTGCGTGGAAAGCACGAGGCACATCGCTTTCTTTACCATTTCAACGTGCTATGTGACATTCTGAAAAGATTTGATGTTTTCAAGTAGGGGCTTGAGCCTGGAATACGCGAGCACGTTGCTCCCAATATGCACGTGCCTCCATTGGGAATAATGAACTTGCACGCACAAAAGAGGTGATTTGTGAACTGCCCCAACATCTTATGTAAAACATTTTTAAAGACTGGATTTATAAAACATACAATCAGGTATTTGTTAATTTGCAAGCTGTAGGTGCATTTTTTAATTTCAAAACATTTTGGCTATTATTTTCATGTGTGCTATTATATTTCAAATTTCTATTTCAAGGTTCGACAAAATATCATTCAGTACTCTTGTCCTTTGTGAGGATAAACTAAACTGCTCTCAGAGTTTTGTTTTTGTGGGAGGAGTGACACTAAATTTTTGCATGAATTTAAATAAAGCATTGCCAATATATTTGAAGCTGTGTTTTATTTATTTATTTACATATAAATATGGCTACTACTACTACAAAAAAAAAATAATAAATAAAAAATAAATAAATAATAATAATAATAATAATAATAATAATAATAATAATAATATATTTTTATATATTGATTAAGCAATTTTTGTTTTGGCAAAAAATTTGGTCGGTGCCAAAACGACCCATCATTGGTTTACCTGTTATTATTACAGGTTATTATTAACCCACCTTTTTAAAGTATGTAGTAATGTTCAACTTAATTTGTTTGTTTAAATCCAACTCATATAAATTGTTTGCAACCACTTAAAAAAATGAGGGAATCCAATGATTCAGTGTACTTTAAAAAAAAAAAAACACTTACTACAGATTAAATTAAATTAAATTAAATGGTTAAAATGAACTCATCCTTATGTCATTCCAACCTCATTTACTTTTCTGTTGTTGTAATGAACGTATATTATCCAAAAACCCTGATGATTCAAAATCTTTGTAAATAAGGCTGGATTCAGATGTTCTTGTCTGATAAGCTCTCATTTCAATTTGATTCAATTATTGATTTGCCTCTTGACTTTTAATTAAATTGAGTGAATGTAGATTTAATACAATTTATAGTTCTGAAAAATTAACAGTGAATAACTGAATGTGTATACACATGAATAATTAATGAAAATATATGGACAAGACGAGCCTGAAAATATAAATGTGTATACCATTTTTAAAATCAAATTTTTTATCCATTTCTATGTAAATATAGTTAATATATTTTGTTTTTTTTTTTGTTTTATTAAATCGATATATTAATTAAAATAATTTTTAGTCACAGTACAGCTTTGGAAATAGAAAGATAATACAATTATATTCAAGCAAAATACACACTACAAATACAAAATATTAACAAATACAACTACAAACTACAAAATTTAAACAACATTTTTGATATTCTTTTAGTTTCTTTTGACTTTTCCATTTTTGTATTTAATATTTTTCTCAAACATGCTAATTTGGATATACTAATTTTTGCACCATATATGTTATTTTGTTAGATTAGCTCCATATTTGGCTTCCGTACTGACTAAACTAATATATATTAACAAATAAAATATTGTATATCTCCCTTTTCAAAGGAAAGATTTGTGAGGGGAGTACTCAAATATGCTGAGCACTGTATATGTATGTACTTTATTCATATGTTTGCATATGGCACATTTATTAGAACTGACCTTGCCTTTTCAAAATGGCATTCAGAATAATCATAATATATTATACTGGAATATAATAACACTGTTAGTTAAATTTTTAGTTACCTCACATATGGATTATTTAATATCAATTTTGTATTTGCATACCTATGATTAAAGTGTATATATGACATGCTAATATAGTTCGTATTAAAAGGTTGGTCCATTACAATATCATATTTTAAACTTTAGTTGATGTGCAATGTAGCTGTGTAAACAAACAACATCTCTGAATGTAATATCCTCAAAGTCCATTGAAAAGGGAAACATTGACTTTTACAGAGTTAGCTTAGCAAAGCCTACCGCGAACGCAGTTTGGAGACTACAAAAAATGAGGTCATAAACCCTTCAGGTTACGTGAATACACCCTGCACAGCCAAGGGGCGTGGCCAGATGCGCTGTAATGTTATTGCAGAGAAAGCTAAAATGGCATGCAGACGCTGCTATTTCCACAGAGCGTGTTCTGTTTCTGTATTTGGGCTTCCAAAGTACATGACACAAAGAGAGAAGTGCTTGCAGTTTAATTTTAATTAGGATCCAGAGAATTATTTTTAAAAAAAAAGATATACATTAGCTCTAGCATTTGACAAAGCACAGCTTCCAGAATCTCCCCCAGTTCAGTGCTGGATTTGGCTTATAAACCCCTCAAAGAAGGAGCAGCTCCAACCATAGTAGATGAAGCTGTGGATTGTGAGCCACAACCTGTAAGCATTTTAATTTGTTACAATTGATCTATTTCATGCATACTTTCTGGTGTTAATGGTATGTTGGAGCAAGGACGTAAACAAGGATGTAAACAACAGGAAATGTGCACTATTATAGTTTCCATTCATTCATTTATTAATTTATTCATTCATGGATACAAATAAATACAAGCGCATACTGTCTGATTCACTTTAATTCCTATCCACTAAATCACATCAAAACTTATTCAAACAATAATTAAAATAATATCAACTAAATGTTTTACTTGAACTTGAAGTAGTATTAGTGTTGGCCAAAACACAGCAAATGAAATATAAGCGTTACAGCTAATTTGTTTGCAAATGTATGCTAATGGAATGCATGCTAATATCACATTAATGGAAATTAGCCATCCGGGCAGTAATTATGGGTAACAAGAGGTCAGTAATGCCAAAGCCCATTTCCACAACCTTAGTTCAACAACTGAGATCTTGGTGAGAATAAATAGGGCTGGATGTTAGCGACGACAGCCATGAAACTACCGTCTGCTAGGACACTGAGGGAGGCTAGCACCATGCGCATTCCCTGTCAACATCACCCTCTTGTTGACACCCATTATACTGGTGTTAATGAGAAACTGGTGACTCTGGGATCTCTTGACCCTGTCAGCACTCCTGACAGCGATATGGAGTCTAACCACCCATCGCCGGCCCACCTCACTTTTTTCTCTCCATGCCTGTTTTCCTGGGGGAAATGAGCGGTAAACAGAGTTTGGGTTGAACTATTTTTTTTTTCTTCTCAGTGTTTTGGTTTGATGTGAATATATATTGATTTCAGTGCAGATTCTTCTGTAGCTGACGTTTCTGTAGCCTATCGAGTATATCATTGATTTCAGCCATTATGGGTGATTTTGAAAGCATCTGTTCGATACTAACGCAGGTTCGTGTTTTGACATTTCAGATATCTGTGATGTACCTTTCCCACCTTCCAGCTGAGATCACAAGTACTGTATAATTGGACGATCATATGGAAATCTATAAATAAAACATTGAAAAAAAAAGACTGAGCTTTTGCATGAGGAAGAGAAGAAAAACAAATGACTCACAGAAGAGAGGAAAACAGGGGCTAATGGAAATATGACTGAATTACTCTAAATCACAAAACAACTACACAGAATTTGCATATTGATTTTGCTTAGATTTGCATATTGAGAGATGATGACTCAAAGTAACTGTAACCGTAATCAAAAATAAGCATTGCAAATGACTTTACGTGTTTTGTAAAGGCAAAGCTGGAGAGAATAGCAAATATATATATTTAGAACATTTAGCATTTTTTTTGTTTATTTGTTTTCTCCACTGCATAACTTTTATTTGCAGTTTTATATTTTTGCTTGCAAAATTATTTTTTATTCCTCAAAACTCTTAAAAAATGTTTTGCTTGCAATTATTTGAGATTTGTATTTTTTTTATCATTACTTTTTTTTTGTTTGCAAACACTTTGCAAGTATATAAGGCCCTGAATTGATTATTATTATTATTATTATTATTATTATTATTATTATTATTATTATCCTAGTGATGTAATTTCATCAACATAAAAAAGGTATACAAAATTGTAGAATCCCTTCATTAATATAGAATTTAATATATATATATATATATATATATATATATATATATATATATATATATATATATATATATATATATATATATATATATATATATATATATATATATAAGAAAAAAATGTTATCAGATATACTGTGAAAATGTCCTTGCTCTGTTAAACATCATTTGGGAAATATTATATATAATATTTCCCCAAATAATATTTAACAGAGCAAGGAAATTTTCACAGTATGTCTGATATTTTTTCTTCTGGAGAAAGTCTTATTTGTTTTCTTTCAGCTAGAACAAAAGTCGTTTTAAATCCATTTTAAGGTCAATATTATTAGCCCCTTTAAGCTTTTTTTTTATATAATCTACAGAACAAACCATCGTTATACAATAACTTGCCTAATTACCGTAACCTGCCTAGTTAACATAATTAACCTAGTTAAGCCTTTAAATGTCACTTTAAGCTGTATAGAAGTGTCTTGAAAAATATCTAGTAAAATATTATTAGAGATGAGATATTAAAACTATTATGTTTAGAAATGTGTTGTAAAAATCTTCTCTCCCTTAAACAGAAGTTAGGGGAAAATTCAGGGGGGCTAATAACTGTATATGTACTTCAATTATATATATATATATATATATATATATATATATATATATATATATATATATATATATATATATATATATATATATAAACATTTGTATTTTTTTGTTCGTTTATTTATTATCACTATTGGATTTGGGGAAAAACAAAATGAATTTAAAAAGGCTGAAGTACTTATCTGAGCTGTAGACTGTGGGTGGATGTCCTTTCCTCAATATTTGCATATGTCCTAGTAACTACAGGAATAAATGATCATATAAACATAAAAAAACTGTTTATTTTAAAAAGTGTGCCTGTATCATCAATTATTTTCATAATAGATGACAACTTTAACATTCTATTATTCAAAATAAACAACAAACAAATACAATGGTAAGATCTAACAGTTATACAACAGTATTGCACGTTATGCAGACCTTTACGAAGTAACAAACTCAATGTGAAAGTTAGACAATGTTTCTCTGAGCAAACACATGCAGTAAAGTAGCAGATAAACTAGGATAAGTGAGTCTCATCTAAAACGACTGTCTGCATATTCTGCAGGACTTCTGTGGGATACAGGCACCAGTTCTAATTCAGAAAAATGGTTCTGTCTTCAGCTAGTTTAAAAAATGTATCTTAAAAAAATTGCTAAGAAGTTTTGAACATGGCATAAGTGCTGAGGCAGCATAAAAGCAAAGTAAGGAAGGTAAAAGTTTGTCAAATATATATCTGCAAGAGCATTCAGCTGTATAACACCGCTTCCAGACAGAAGTGGACAAGGTACAAAGAAAAACGACTTGTGATTTATTTGTTTATTCCCTCTGTTGCTTACAATTTGCCATAGGATAATATAACCCATAATACTGTTGTTTTGATCTCCGAGCAACCTCAGGGGTAAATATATAGAAAAGCTGAACACTTTTTCTTTCTCAGGTGAAGGCAACAGCATCCGTTTACTTATTTATTTAGAGCAAAGTTTCCCTAAAGCAGTATTATACAGAAAACAACACTGATGAAGGAATGTTCCTGTGTATCATATTTTGCCTGCTTGTTGAACAGAGGTCACGGTCTTCATCATTGATTTCAGAATAGAGTTGTTTAGTTATACGGACAGCATTTTAGTAATGGTCCTCAAATGATTCCACCTCTTTGTATCAATCTGCTTGTCTGGGTTTAATGCCAAGCAAACCACAGTATATGTAAACAGTGCGGAAAAGAATCCTTTCTATATTTTGGCCAGAACCTAATGTGGTGTTAAACCTAAAGTATGTTAAATGTAATTTAACAACACTCCATTTTCCAAATAGCTAAAACACCTTGTTTAAAACTATTTCAGTCATTAAAAAAAATGCTATCCCACAAAAGCGCAAACAATTAACCAACAATGTTGTTCGAGAAGCACATACCCAACAATGATTGAACACCACAGATGCAGCAACTAATTTCCATAATGACCAAAACAATCCCTCAGGAGAATATAGACAGTAAAACGAAACATCAACAGTTCAAAATCTAAAAAAAAAACAGATGCTGCATTGTTAAAAAACTTAAACATGCCATAAAATTTAATTTTGGATATACCTAGGCATAGTTGAATAAACTCAAACATTGTTTACTTCTAGCAAGAAGGTTGCTGGTTCGAGCCTCGGCAGTTGGCATTTCTGGGTGGAGTTAGCATGTTCTCCCCATGTTCACGTGGGTTTCCTCCAGGTGGTTTCTCACACAGTCCAAAGACATGCACTGTAGGTGAATATAGGTAAGAGTGTATGGGTATCCACTGCGTAAAGCAAATTCTGGATAAGTTGGCGGTTCATTCCGCTGTGGCAACCTCTGATTAATAAAGGGACTAAGCCGAAAAGAAAATGAATGAATGAATGAATTGTTTATTTCTTATTTAGATCTCATTTGACAAAAGACCACTGACAAATAAACAGATCAGAACACAACACAGACTATTATGTAACACTCGGGATCATTAATCACGCCCCAGCAACATCTGATTGGTCAGAATGTTTTCCAGTGAGATAACAACAATGATAAAATATTTTTTAAAGCTAATTTAGCTAATTTCAAAATCTGTAGAAAAACTGACGCTCAGTTGAGAAAGCATAGACAGTAAAAATAAAATAAATAAATAAATAAATAAAAAGTTTAAAGGCGCCATTGAATGGATTTGTTCATATACTTATGGGTAGGCCCACACGGAATCTGCGCGCGCAGAATTCTGCAGTTTAGCCCATCATTGATTCTGTTTATTTACTTTTGTAAATTCTTATTTTTTTCCGTTTTAAAATCCATTTAAGTAAAATTATTGACTAGAATGAAAATATTTATAGGATTTCTTTACAATATAGTTTGTAAAGTAATATTTTCTGTCTTTCAGAAGATATATTATATGAAAGGCTTGCTTTGTTTAATAAATAAAATGGATCTAATTGGATTTGCATTGTAAACATTAAATACAAGTTAAAAATGTATTACTTTTTTAGTTTTTAGTTACGATACTCCCAAAATCATCCCGCATAAATCTTTTTTTTTTTACAAAAATTCTGCGCAGAAATAGCAAAAAATGTCAGCAGATTGTTTCCTTCTTATAAATATCACATTTGACAAAAGACCACAGGAAAAAAAAAAGAATCAGAACGCAACACAGACTGTTATGTAACACTCTGGATTATATGTATAATTTTATTTCGTATGAGACTCTTTTTTTGAAAATGGGAGTGGGTGGACAGAAGCTTTGGGTAAAGTTAATGCAACATGCACCACCTCATCATAGCTCGTCAGAAGAACAATAAATAGGCCTACATGAAATATGGATTTGATAAATTAAATATGCTTGGCATGCTATTTACAAGTGGTTAATATATTGTCATAATGGATTTGTGTGTTGACTTGAAAAGTTGCTTACAAGAACTAGCATGCTACTAATATGTTTCAACATTTTGCTATAACATAAATTACCTTGTTACTAATATGGTTAACAAATTTCTAACTTGAAGTTAGCACATTTAACATGTTGCTAGCATTAATTAGCATGCTGCTTTAATTAACTGTAGGATCTCATGGTCTTACTAAAATGATTAGCACAATTACACTAATAATTCTATAAAATGTTAGCATTTTAAAGCACACTTCTAACATATAGTTGTTGTTAACATGTTTTAAAATTTTCCTAGTGCATAAATTAGCATGTTTCTAATATGGTTAACAAACTGATAACTTGAAGATAGCATTAGCACATTTAACATGTCGCTAAGATTAATTAACATGAGGCTAAAATGGATTGTAGGATCTCAGGGTCTTACTAACATGATTAGCACTATTATGCTAATATTTATATAAAATGCTAGAATTTTAAAACACACAACTAACATTTCAGTTGTTGTTAACACGTTTTAACATTTTGCTATAACAATTAGTATGTTTCTAATATGGTTAACAAGTGGATAATTTGAAGCTAGCATATGTAAGCACATTAAACATGTTGCTAGCATTAATTAACATAAATGAATTGTAGGGTCTTACTAACATGATTAGCACGTTAATGCTAATAATTATATAAAATGTTAGCATAAAATAGCATGTTTCTAATATGGTTGACAAATTGCTAACTTGAACTTGACACTAACATTAACTAAGATGCTGCTAAAATGAATTGTAGGATCTCAGGGTCTTTAACACGATTAGCTCTATTATGCTAATAATTCTATAAAATGTTAACATTTTAAAACACACAACTAACATATTTTAGCTGTTGTTAATATCTTTTATCATATTGCTATAGCATAAATTAGCATGTTTCTAACATGGTTGACAAATTGCTAACTTGAACTTAGCACATTTAACATGTCGCTAACATTAACTAAGATGCTGCTAAAATGAATTGTAGGATTTCAGGGTATTACTAAAACAATTACCACTATTATGCTAATAATTATATAAAATGTTAGCATTTTTAAGCACACAACTAACATATTTTATCTGTTGTTAACATGTTCTATCATGTTGCTATAGCATAAATTAGCATGTTTCTAATATGGTTAACAAATTGCTAACTTGCAGCTAGCATATGATAGCACATTTAACATGTTGCTAACATTAATTAGCATGCTGTTTAAATAAATTGTAGGATCTCAAGAGTCTTACGGACATGATTATGTATAATAATTCAATAATTTTAAGAACACAACTATAGCTGTTGTTCACATTACAATGCTAGCATTTTGCTAGGTTAATGTTTTCCAAGTGAAGCACAACGTAAAACACACTGAAAATAATATCCATTATTTTCGTTCTTTTTTCTGATTAGAAACATAAAAAAGAATATTAATTAGAAGGCATGCTTGAAAATTAAATCTGGATATATTTGATTAAAAGATTATTAATAAAAAAGGTGTATACCTGACTTTCTGTCCCACTATTATACAAATTTTCTGACTAAAAGTGATTTATTATATAAATATTTGCTCTGGATTTGTTCTCTCTTTTTTCTCATTTCAGTGCACAATATCTGATGTACTACATTCATAAAATACATCTGCATATTTATAGACAATAGTTTTGATTAATCATTTCACACCAGCTCAGTGTTTAAATGAGATTTCCAGATACTATGACACCTTGACTTTAGTTTCATTAAAACAGCTCAGGGCTGATGAGAGCGACCTCTGCTAAGCTGTCCTTGCCTGATTTTCACATCACAGTCAAGATATTTTAAAAGATATTTAAATCTAGATAATGTGAAGCTAACCTTGGCCCTCAAACTTTCTTGCATTTTTAAAAGAGAATCTCTGTGACCCTACAATACATTAAAAAAGAGAAAGAAATCTCCCAGTAGACCAGTTAATTCAAAAGTGTTTAGCATGAATGTTTCTGATCTTTTCAAAGATCCACATGAAGGAGAAAAATCCCTTTCAATTTATGTAATATATACACTTGTTCAGTCCCAGAGATACAAGGTCACTTGTACTGTGAACAACTTAAATGTTTTAGAAAGGCCTCCCAGTAAAATGAAGCTTCTGTTGTGTAATTTAAAGGGATAGATCACATTAAATTAAAACTTTGTAATCGTTTACTCACTCTCGACTTGTTTAATAACCTGCGTTTTCATAGTGTTTGTTATTCCTACTATGGATATGATAGATAGATAGATAGATAGATAGATAGATAGATAGATAGATAGATAGATAGATAGATAGATAGATAGATAGATAGATAGATAGATAGATAGATAGATAGATAGATAGATAGATAGATAGATAGATAGATAGATAGATAGATAGATAGATAGATAGATAGATAACAACGTCATATATCATTAATATTAGGTTTGATTTAGGCCGCCAGCATCTAATGGAAATTGTGTTGGCTTAAGAAAGCCTGGTTGACCAGCTAAAACCACCCAACCAGTTTAAGCTGTTTTTTTCAGTAGGGACAACTTAGCAACCACTCTCCTTCCTGCCAACTGCCATTCCCAGTCTTAGCAAAGTCACGTTGGCTTTCGTCAACGAACTTTAGGTTCTAGTGTTATTTTGACACTCACTAACACTGTGAAATGACATTGATATTTTGTTGATTTTAAGTTGTTTTATAAAGTGACCAAAATCCAACGTCGAGCCAACTTCTTAAACTAATGTCATATTGACGTCAAATACTGACATTTATTTGTCAGGTATGGCAACCTAAATCCAATGTCTGATCGATGTCAAATTGGTAACGTCCACATAACGTCAAGCTGCAACATCATTAGACGTTGATATTCTGTTGTTTTAGGTTGCGTTGGAAAGTAACTAAAATGGGACATCTGTCCAACATCACTGATGTTGGCCTGACTTTGGGTTCTGATATCAAACCTGATTTTCATTTTGAAACAAAATGCAACGTTCCACATAGATAGATTTTGTTATAGCATAAATTAGCATGTTTCTAATATTGTTGACAAATTGCTATCTTGAAGCTAGCATATGTTAGCACATTTAACATTAATTATCATATGCTGCCTAAATTAATTGTAGGATTTCAGGGTTTTACTAACCTGATTAGCACTATTATGTTAATAATTCTATAAAATGTAAGCATTCTAAAGCGCACAACTAACATATTTTAGCTGTTGTTAACATGTTTTAACATTTTACTATAGCATAAATTAGCATGTTTCTAATATGGTTAACAAATTGGTAAATTGAAGCTAGCATAAATTAGCATTTAACATGTTGCTAGCATTAATTATAATGCTGCTAAAATTTATTGTAGAATCTCAGGGTCTTACTAATATGATTAGCACTATTTTGCTAATACTTCTATAAATGTTAGCATATTTAAGCACACAACTAACATATTTTAGCTGTTATATTACATATATTATATTACAATGCTAACATTTTGCTAGGTTAAGTATTTTTGCACGTTTAATTTGTTTTCTAAATGAAGCACAACGTAAAACACACTTAGAATAATATCCATAACCTTCGTCGCTTTTTTAGTGCACAATATCTGATGTACTGCATTCACAATATATATATATATATATATATAATTTTTTAAATATTATTTAAAATATTTAAATTAGCTTGATGATCTGAAACATTAAAGTGACAAATGTGAAAAAAGAAACCAGTAAGAAATCACTTTTTTTACTTATTCATATATGCATCTAATTTGAATAACCCATTTTTAATAAACTTGCTTTTTTTCCCCCATGAAGTATCTAATGATATAGTCTGACTGTCAGTATTCAAATGCAATGTGGTGGGTCAACTTCTCTTCAGGGTGGGCTAGAGGAAAAATATCTAATCATAGCTTGTCTGTAGCAAAAAGTATGTCTGCAGTCTAAGGTCCCTAGATGGTGATTCATTGCAAGAGATGTGTCATTATCTTTCCAGATGTTCAACACCCTCACTCATGCATTAAAAAAAAAAAAAAAAAAAAAGAAGCAGTGTGACAAATTATGTTGGCTTGCAAGATTAATAACTATCAGATAAAATAATGGATTAATTATTATGATGTGAATGACAAGGAAAGAAAAGATTTATACTCTGAATTAGAAAAATGAAAATCTAACAGATGGATCAGCCATGATATAAAAGTGCTAAAGTCATCACCTGGAGCAAAACTGCATTGCTTGTACTTTTTTCCATAAATCAAGGGATTTCATGAACTTTTTTTTCTCCTAAAATTCCTTAGACAGAATAAAAGAGGTAAAACAAACTTTATATCTTCAAGTAACAGTAAAGAGTCGTGCACATCAATGATCAGAGTTTTATAAAATGAGTATTTGAAGAATCACTAGGAAAACACAGTTGGCGAGGTGACAGAGCGATATGATTTCTAAGTCTCTGTGAGGAGAAAAATTGCAATTACAAACAAAATGTTTGTTTAGAATGAGAATTTAAAAATACATTTTGAAATCTTTAATAATTCTAGTGCTTTGAGCATCTAACCTTTGGAAAAATCAAATTTCTAGACAAAAACATCTATGACAGTGCTTTGATAAAAATATATATATATATATAAAGTGGGGGAAATAAGTATTGAACCTGTCACCATTTCTATCAGAAAACATATTTCTAAAGGTGCCGTTGACTTGAAATTTTCCTACCCAGGCTTATTCTGAAAATGTACCTCAATATAAATTTTTGGAGACCGCGAAATACGTTCCAGGAGGTATGTTTTTTGTAGTTTTTGTTGTTTTCGCAAATCCACGAGAGGCTGCTGTGTACACTTTTTCAGATCTCAAATTTCTCTCGCAAGTGCCATTTGCGCCTGCTGTTCTCACGTAAACCCACCAGAGGCTGCTGTTGACTGACTGTTTGACTGATCGACAGACCCACCCTCCTCCTTCCCTAAAACCAACCAATTTTATTCATTGACCCACCCACTGACTTCCCTAAACCCAACCAAAAATTTTCAATAGCAATCCAGAAAAAGAAAAGTTAATTAGTTAATAAAAGTTAAATCGTGGTCTCCAGAAATGTATATAGGGCTACGTTTTCAGAATCATCAAAACATGATGATTAGGGTTGCGCTGGTAATAGCAACAAATCGCATCATACACATCTTTAGCCTTATCATGCCGGTTGTATGGTAGGGCTCCTAATGTCTGTGAAAGATGCTATATAAATACACCTTTACTTACTTACTAAATTTTAAATGTCATTGAAATAAAAACCATTAATGAATGATAGTTTGAAAATTAATGTTTTTTATAATAATCATTATTGTCTTCCAACAACCTTTAACCTTGAAAAGTTCAAAAAAGTTATTTTTATAACAATTTTAATAGTTTAAGGTGATTTATTGTGTGTTGGTGTTGCATATCACTACAAAAACCATGTAATATATTGCCAGTACATTTGTTTCTGTTATTTTACTGACTTTACTCTCTACATATTATTTCTTATGCATTATATTATTTCATACTACTACAAATGTCAAAAAAAAGTCACTTTATTAAACTGTAGAGTTGAATTTTCAACATCAAAAGTCGACAGAGCAGAGATCAAGGTCCAATAATGATATCCACAACCATAAATAAATGGAAAACACTTGTGAATCACAAAATTGTATTTATTTTACAGTGAATGAGTAACAGTTGAGACATACATTTGACATTAAATAAATGGTGGGAAAAAAAAATGTAGGTATGCTGAATAAACACTCACATAAAATTAACACTGTAACCAAGCAAACACTATTTTATGACTAAAATGTACCCGTGCTACAGTTCAACCTAATTAAATCATTCTCTAAAAGAAATATGTCTTGTAGTAGTGTGCTACATTCGACTTGACTGAAAAAAAAAAATCACTGTCTCTAACCTACAAGAAAAGAAAAGACCCATAAAATGTCAAAATGAGTTTAAAGCTCAAATAATCAATTGTGCAAATGTGGAATTACCTTCCTATCGATTTCCATCAGTGCATCGCACGCTGTGCTCACACAGCTTTCCAACAGGGGAGAGAAAACTACAGCTTTAGATGCTGTAATTGAAAGCCTCTCCTGTGAGAACTATATGTTCCAGAGGGACCAGAAATACATTGAAATTGAGAAACAGGTTTTATGATTTATAAAGGGCCACCAAATCAGACCAACTGATTTATTGTTAGATGGATGGATGGATGGATGGATGGATGGACCAGAGTAATGTTTTAATGGGGGCAAAAATTTCACATAAAGTTTTTTTGGATTTTTTCCCCCTCAATAATGAAAACTTTCATTTAAAATCTCCATGATGTGTTTACTTGTGTTAACGTTGACTAATATTTAAATTAGTTAGACGATCTGAAACATTAAAGTGTGACAAACATGAAAAAAAATAAATAAATAAACCAGTAAGAAATAGATAGACGGACAGACGGATGATAGGTGGATGGATGGTTGGATAGATCTCAGATGTGATAAACCAGAGTATGTTTTAATAGGGGGCAAACACTTTTTCCACACATGGCTATTCTGGATTTTTCCCACTCAATAATAAAAACCTTCATTTAAAGAGTCACCAAATAAGACACAGCAAGATTAGTTGTTCAGCATCTAAAACCATGTATAGAAAGTATACATATGAAGAGAAAATGTCACCCTTATAGACGTGAAAGCACTGTGCATTGCAAATCACAACCAATAGAAAAAGTACGTGGGTGGCTTTTTTTTACACTGTGATAAACAGCTGAATAATTTAAAGAACGGAGCACATACTGTATCTTATACTGCATTTATTCCAAAACAATGTATGATGAAGTTTAATGTACAAGAGAAAAGCATTCATGGCTGGAGTTGTTGCTATAAACTGTAAAAGAACAGCCATTATAATACTTTCCAAACATTCTTCTTGCTTCTGATAGCATCCCAGTATAGCAACCAATGAGGCTTCACTCAAAAAAAGTGACTTTGCTGTTTGTTCAGGCTTATTTAAAATGAGCTGAAACAACACAATTATTGAAGCTTTTGGGGACAACTTAACTAATTTATATTCAGCCCACTTAAATTTGTAAAAACTAATCGGTTAACTTAATTCCTTCATGTTGCACCAACACAAATTGATTGTTTAGAACCCAACATAATTTACAGTGTCGTTTGGTGTGGTGACATGCATTTATTGACCAATGGCAGACAATCCTTAACTCAAATCTATTAAATAGTTTGTGCAAATTCAAAAAAGCAATGTAATATACTTTACATTCCTTAAATAAGTATAAAAAAGTATCTTCAGTACATATGATAGTGAAAAAAAAATCTTAATTTTTACATCCACACAACTTAAATAGCACAACATTGATGACTGTTAAACAATAAAATTAGCCATACACTGTTGTATTTACAAGAAGCAGATGTTTAATCTCACACTTACAGATGTTTTGACCAAGTCATGGCTTTTCCTAAGGAGTTGAAGAAAATGGCAGCTAATAGACGTCACCCTGTTGTCTCATAGTTTTAGTATTTTTTATTGTTAGATGAAACTTAACGAGTGAAATTCTTCACCCTACTAGTAAAGACAATAAGCTACATAGAAAATTTAAAGCACAAAAAATACATTGGAGAGGGGTCTGGTTGCAGACTCTGTGCAGATGCAATCTGAGCTGCATGCAATGCTTTTTTGAATGCACCCCTAATCCTAACTGTCACAGTGATGTCACTAGCTTCATTGAGTGCATTGTGTCTGACATTGCATCTCTGAGAGATGCAATCTCAGCTTGCATCATAAAGGCTGCATCCAGATACTATTGATACATTCTGGTTCTGCCTTTTCTGATTGATATATATATATTTTTCAACAGTTTTCTATTCTAAAGGTATTCAGTTGAACACTCTCATTTTACTCCCCTATAGTTAGAGTTGAGTTTTACCATTTTAGATCCATTCAGCTGATCTCCATGTTGGGCGAGAGCACTTTGCATCAGATTAGCCAATTAGCATCTCACTCACAAATGGTCAAAGAGTTCAGAAAAAAAAAAATCCTATTTAAAGTTTGACTCTTCTGTAGTTTACCAAGATCGACAGAAAAAAATAAAAATAAAAAGTTGCTAATTTCAAGGAAAATGTAGCAAGGAACAATTTTCTCATACTGGCATAATAATCAAGGAACTTTGCTGCAACATGTATCATGGCTGCAACAGGCGCAAAGATATTAAACACCACATTCCATATTTTCGTCACTCATTTTTGAGCGAGATGCTAATGGTCTATTTCAGTTTAATGATCTATGCTAAGCTAAGCTAAAACTACTATTGCCAATAATAAATGGATTCAAAAATGGTCGAGAATGGAGGTGAAGGAAAGTTAGTGAACTATTGTATACGCTTCTTAATTTTATTAATCTAATATGTTAAATGAGTTACTTTGACTCATTCCAATAAATGACCAAGCTTAGAATCAAGCTTCAATAAAACAGAATCAATAAAATGATGGGTGTTGTTTGATTCACATTCTCAAGCATCCAAAATGTTAAGCCAGAAATCAAAGTTTAATTTATAAATGGTGATTTATTTGCATGGTTTAATTCCCGCTATACAACTTTTTAAGCCAATTGCATTTGGTAACACTAGTTGTGCAGAAATTACATCAAGCTATGGTATGAATACAAGTTTCAACAATTTTCTATTATATTCTATTTTAATGAACACTCCACTTTTTAAAGTAGGCTTATTTTACAACTCCCCGACAGTTAAACAGCTGAGTTTTACCATTTTTTGATCCATCCAATTGATCTCCAAGTCAGACAGGAGAAATTTTAGCTTAGCATAGGTCATTGCATCAAATTAGCATCTTGCTCACAACTAGTCACAGAGTTCAGAAAATGAACTTATTTAAAGTTTGACTCTTCTGAAGTTACATCGTTGACTAAGATCGACACAGAAAATTAAAAGTTGCTCATTTCTTGGCTAATATGGTTAGGAACCATTTTCTGGCATAATAATTCAGGAACTTTGCTGCTGTATCATGGCTACAGCAGGCGCAATGATATTGAATACCACTTTCAAACTTTTTGTCACTCATTTTAGAACAAGATGCTAATGGTCTATTTCAGCTGAATGATCTATAATAAGCTAAGCTAAAATTACTACTGCCAGCCCTGTAAATCAGCTAAATGGATTCAAAAATGGTGGAGAGTTGTAAAATTTTCAAAAGTTGTCCATTTTCAAAATAAAAGTGGAACTGAAGGACATATTAGGGAGTTAACTATTGTATACTTTTCTTAAATTTGATAATCTAATATGAGTGACTTTGATTTATTCCAATAAATAACCAAGCATAGAATCAGAAAAATGAGTGTTGTGTGATTACCATTCTCAGGCATCCAAAATATTGAGCCAGTAATCTTTTAGTTTAATTTACCAATAAATGGTGATTTTTTTTTTTTACATGGTTTATTTACCCCTTTTAAGCCAATTGCATTTGGTGATACTTCTTGTGTAAAAATATGTAATTTAATTTATTTACACTTTAGATATTTTTTGTATCTTGCTCACAAATGGCCAAAGATTTAAAAAAAATCATATTCAAAGTTTGACTTGTGTACTAAGTTACATCGTGTACTAAGTCTGACAGAAAATAAAAAGTTGCTATTTTCTAGGTCAATATGGTGAGGAACTGTTTTCTCAGTCTGGCGTAATAGTCAAGGAACTTTGCTGATGTACCATGGCTGCTTATGGTGTGTTTCAATTCAATGATCTATGCTAAGCTAAGCTAAAATTGCTACTGCCAGCCTTGTAAATCGGCTAAATGGATTCAAAAATGGTGGGAAGTTATAAATTGAGTATTTTCAAAATAAAAGTGCAGCTGAAGGAAAGTTAGTGAGTGAGTGAACTTTTTCTTTACTATTATTTACCTTTTCTTAATTTTGATAATTTAATATGTTGAATGAGTGATCTTGACAACAAATAAGCAAGCATAGAATGAGAAATGTGATGGGTTTAAAAACCCCCATTCAACTTTTAAGCCAATTACATTTGGTGACATTAGTTGTGCAGAAATGACATCTTAAGCTACTGTATAATATTAATTAAAATATGTAATATAATTATACTTTATTATAATTTAATTGAATTTTCTGTGCATGTAATTTAGTCAGTAAGCACAAGCAGTGTATGTAGCATGTTTCATTTCATTTCAGTTCGATGTGTATTTTCTAATTTCCTCAAACTATTGCCACTGGCTAAAAGCTATAGCACATTATCATGCCAGAGAAGCAATTAAATGAGGAAAAACTTCTAAACTCCATTCTGTTTCCATGCATTCTCCCTGCTGAAAGTTCTAGAAGGCCATTGTATTTGAGAGGTGCCTATTTTTGACTGCCTGTGGCCAAAGTTGATCGGATGGCGTGTCGGAGGGATTGCCCGTTGGTGTGAGTAAATAGAGAAATTCACATTCGATTCACTCAAGCAGAAGAGCTCTCCACAGTCAACCATATTGAATGATTTAGGATTCACTGCAATACCTTCTCAGTAATGGAGCAATTTTTGGAGATTTCATAATCCCATGCCTTGCGTACGGAACTGACAGACAAAGGAAATACATTCTCCATTCCCATTATTTCTATTCTCTCCAGCCCTGCTCTTGCAGAATTTATGTTCGATAATGAGGAATTTATTGCCTGCAAAAGGTCATGGCACATTTTTACGAAGGCAGACTAAGCAGGTGCGAAGAGTTTTATTTAGTGATGTGTGAACTTGAAATGATCTCATCTAAACTTCTAATATGCATCTTGCTTACTATTTTCTGCAGAAAGTCAGTTTATTAAATTCTTTTTATGTATATTTATTCTAAAGTAAATAAAATTTTTAAGTTTAAATTTAATTGTTGTGCAGCAAGGGCAACTTCGCTCAAATGCAGTTTTCCGATTAATAATTATCTATCCAGCGGGCACCTTGATGTCAAAATGACATAAAAATGCAAATGTATTTGATGTCAATTAACTACCTTGATCACAAAATGATATCAAGTTGACATTGGCATCAAAAATCGACTACAGGACTGTCATTGGTGTAAAAAAAAAAAAAGTCAAAAATTGATCCTGTAATGTTTTTTTAAAGTGATTTTTTTTTTACGTCAATTAGATGTCATTTTGACATCATGGTCATTTACATACATTGTAGGGTTGCAAAAACCTATGTTTAATTTAACATTTGGATTTGAAGCGTTCAGATGAACAAATTGAAAATACTTAATGTCGCTACATTGGTGATCAAAAGGGCATCAATGTGTGGATGTCTAATGAACGTTATTTTGACATCAAATCGATTTGCATTTTTGATCATTTTGGACATGTTTTTGATGTCAAATTAACATCAAGGTGTGCGCGGAGTAGCGTTTTAAATAGTTTTTTACAATAACAGTATTTCCTGCTTGCAGCTGTTGCGTGGATGTTTAAACACTGCTAATTAACTATTGTGTCCCTGAGATAAAAAAAACTGGGGACTGCGATTGGCTCCAATGATCATTGCTTTACACTCTTCACTAAGTACTTACACACACACAGGCCTCGGAAACATTTGAAAATTTGTTCATGATATTATGAATTTTACCAATAAGGAAATAATTATAAACAAATATGCAAAGTACCTTAATGACAGCACATGCAATGAGAATCGCAGCTTTTGCTGAATTGCGATTTTGGTTTCATTTTGATTAACCCTAAATGGAAGTTTTTTTTAAATGTTAGTACCAATTGTTATGGAAGTCAGTACTTTTGACAATCTTAGAAGTAATCGTTGTCTTTCTGAGTAATTGAATTGTTCATTCAACCTTTTTATTTATTTATAAATTTGATTAAATGCCAAATTTCAAAAGATTTATAATAATAATAATAATAATAATAATAATAATAATAATAATAATAATGGGGCTGCACGGTGACATAGTCGGTAGCTCGTTCGCCTCACAGCAAGAATTTCACTGGTTTGAGCCTCGGCTGCGTCAGTTGGTGTTTCAATGTGGAGTTTGCATGTTCTCTCCATCTTCACGTGGGTTTCCTCCGGGTGCTCCGGTTTCCACCACAAGTCCAAAAACATGTAGTATAGGTGAATTGGGTAAGCTAAATTGTCCGTAGTGTATGGGTGTAAATGAATGTGTATGGACGTTTCCCAGTGATGGGTTGCAGCTGGAATGTGCTGGATAAGTTTGTGGTTCATTCCGCTGTGGCGACCCAGGATTAATAAAGGGACTAAGCCGAAAAGAAAATGAATGAGTAATGATAAACTTTATGTGCTTTGTCAATTCGTTTTTACAACAGTGACATTATGGATAACTGAAAATTCTATCCTTTGATAACAGGTTAAAGAGTGCAAGTTTTTGAAAACAATGTCTTCATATAAACAAAAATACAGCTTGGCATTCATAATACAGCATTTTTTTTTACTTCATCTGTTGTACAATCACAGTTTTGATCAACATTTTGTCTACTGAACTGGTTTTATAAAACAATACTGCATTCGCATTTGTGATGTTTGTCTTGTATATCAAACGCACTGCGTCTTCTAGCTATAAAAAAAAAATTAAAATGAGATTTTAAGAACAACAACTTTCACTTGCTTCTGTGATGTTGCTTAAATATTGAGCGTTTTAAATTAATCGTATTTATTTAACAAAGTTTACCCATCTGCTTTCATAATGGCTGGTGAAATGGATCAGTGCCTTCAGGGTGACGTTTTTAATTCTTAGCATCGATTCTTCTGTCCATAGTCATTGGACCCATGAGAATCACAGTTAATCTTTTGACCTGAGGCTTTGCAAGTGCAACCAAACTGCTCCTTTCTATTTTTAGTATGTTGGTAATGAGGAAAAATACAAATTAAATGTAAATAAACAAATAAAGAAAGAAGGAAAAAAAATAAAATAAAAATCGGCATGAAATATTGAACTTCAATGCTGTTGTGTTGCATATAGCTGAATCAATACACTGTTGCAATTATGGTTATGTCAAGCTTTTGACAGATTGTGATGCTTGAAAGAAAATGTACTTTTACAAAGTTTTGAATCTAAAACTATTGTTTATAAATATTATTTATAAAAAAGACAACACATTTTTAAAGAGAAAGCTTTTATAGCTGGAGTATTGAGTTATTGGGATATTTCAAATACACGGTTATGTGGTTAATAATACCATTATAATACTATACTGTTCATTACATTGCCAGCAATCAACATGTATAAACACAAGTGGAGATTGTAATACATATATTTTGTTTATTTATTAATTAAAAAATAATATTTAATAAAAAAAAAAGATTGATTGACAAATTATATCTCAGATTTAATAAAAAAATAAAAACTTATATAAATATAAATATACACACACACACGCACACACATATACACTCACCGGCCACTTTATTAGGTACACCTTAGTAGTACCGTGTTGGACCCACTTTTGCCTTCAGAACTGCCTTAATCCTTCATGGCATAGATTCAACAAGGTACTGGAAATATTCCTCAGAGATTTTGGTCCATATTGACATGACAGCATCACAGAGTTGATGCATATTTGTCAGCTGCGCATCCATGATCTCCCATTCCACCATGTCCCAAAGGTGCTCTATTGGATTGAGAACTGGTGACTGTGGAGGCGATTTGAGTACAGTGAACTCATTGTCATGTTAAAGAAACCAGTCTGAGATGATTCGTGATTTATGATGTGGCGTGTTATCCTGCTGGAAGTAGCCATCACAAGATGGGTAGACTGGTCATAAAGGGATGGACATGGTCAACAACAATACTCAGGTAGGCTGTGATGTTGACACGATGCTCAATTGGTACTAATGGGCTCAAAGCGTGCCACCACCACCACCACCTCCTGAACGGTTGAAACTAGGCAGGATCTACATCTATATAGACTCTATATTGCGAAAAGCACTATATAAACAAACATGAGGATGGATCCATGCTTCATGTTGTTGATGCCAAATTCTGACCCTACCATCTGAATGTAGCAGCAGAAATTGAGACTCATCAGACCAGGCAACCGTCAATCATCTATTGTCCAATTTTAGTGAACCTGTGAAAAATGTAGCCTCTAAAAATCCCAGTAGATCAGCAGTGTCAGAAAAACTCCAGCCCATCTGGCACCAACAACAATGCCACATTCAAAGTCACTTAAATCACCTTTCTTCCCCATTCTGATGCTCAGTTTGAACTGCAGCAGATCGTCTTGGCCATGTCTACATGCCTAAATGCATTGAGTTTCTGCCATGTGACTGGCTGATTAGAAATTTGCGTTAACGAGCGGTTGCACAGGTGTACCCAATAAAGTGGCCAGTGAGCTTATACTTGGATTGACACAAGTGTGAGTAAATGATGACAGAGTACAAGTTTGGCTGTAACAAATCCTTTAACTCCTGCTGCTTTTGACACCACACACAATTAACCATTTTTGATTGGCCACAGTGTCATATCGTGCCACATTTTCAGATTCTCTGTTGTCAGACAATTTACTTGATGGAAACCTGACTTGTCGCAGTGCTCTTGGTAGGGCTTGTGTTAAAGTAGCATGCTAGTCATTAACTGATGAGAATGTTTCTCTTTTGTCATGCATAATTCAATCACTAAATTATCATTCATAATTATTGCCACTTCGTTTTTATTGTTGTTGCTGTCTGGCATGGCAAACAAATACGAATATCTAACCATATGATAATGAAAGCGAAATGCATTGTGGCAAATCATATGAATAGTTAGCAATGAATTGTCTAGATTCATTATTAAATTGCTGATCTGTGTCAGTGAAGTAATGCATTGATGATCTGCCAATCAAAAACATATCTCTGATAATCATTCATTCATTTTCCTTAGTCCCTTTATTTATCTGGGGTCACCAACTTACTGCCAACTGCCAACTTATCCAGCATATGTTTTACGCAGCGGATGCCCTTCCTGCTGCAACCCAGCACTGGGAAACATCCATACACTCTTGCATTTAGCTTGTTCAATTCACCTATAGCGCATGTCTTTGGACTGTGGGGGAAACCGGAGCACCTGGAGAAAACCCACAAGAACACGGGGAGAACATGCAAACTCCACACAGAAACACCAGCTGACCCAGCCAGGGCTCAAACCACTGAGCCACCCTTCCTTGATAATACTATATGAAAATGTATTGTATGCCTAAGATTTTATTCTTTCTTTTTATGATCTGTGATATGAAGTATCACCAGGAGACTCAGATATAATTTTTATTATTTTATTTTTTGACTCTGAAAGTGCCTTTAGACATTAATTTGTATTTTATAAATCACCATGGACCACAAGTTAGCTAAAAAATCTTCATCTTCTACTGAAATAAATTATTTGGATTTCTTTAATGATGGTTTAATATTTTACTGTGAATCAAGACTGGTTACTGGCGTTACTTTTCACATGTTTAGCCATTGTATGTTAGTTAACAGAGCAAGGAAATTTTCACAGTATGTCTGATAATTTGTTTTTCTTCTGGAGAGAGTTTTATTTGTTTTATTTTGGCTAGAATAAAAGCATTTTTTTAAATACCATTTTCAGGTCAAAATTATTAGCCCCTTTAAGCTCTGTATTTTTTCAATAGTCTACCGAACAAACCATTATTATACAATGACTTGCCTAATTACCCTAACCTGCCTAGTTAACCTAATTACCCTAGTTATGGTTTAAATGTCACTTTAAGCTGTATAGAAGTGTCTAGAAAAATATCTACTAAAATATTATTTACTGTCATCATGGCAAAGATAAAATAAATTAATTATTAGACATGAGTTATTAAAACTATTATGTTTATAAATGTGTTGAAAAAAATCTTCCCTCCGTTTAATAGAAATTGGGGAAAAAAAATAAACAGGGGGGCTAATAATTCTGACTTAAACTATATATATATATATATATATATATATATATATATATATATATATATATATACAGCCACATCCCAATGCAACAAGTGTGATGTTGCGTTTATACACCATTTTGACTGCATAATTGTGTATAAAAAGAAAATCCAACACGGAGAGTATAAGAACCTTTTTGTACGAGGAACTACTTTCTTCCAATCACTCATTCACATCTGCAGCTGATGGTCAGAACAGCAGAAACCGTTGCTACTTCACAGACGTCACTTTAGAGCTAGTGTTTGAATGATTCTCTAGCATAATATCTAAAGTGATGACAAAACGAGTGATTTTTGCTCACATTTTTGGATTATTATGCTGAACAGCATGAAATGCCATCAGTCTGCAGAGATTTTCCAGTTTTTCTCTGTAGCAATCGGGATTTCACAATAATTAACCCTGTAAAAGCCAGAGCAAAGCAAACACTACCAGTTTCTGTGGTTTAAATACAGCACTACAACATACAAAAGAGAGAGATTGACTTAGAATGTCACTTATCTGAGTTATAATGATATGTTCTGCTGTAGTTTGAAATTTATTACAGAAAATGCTGTGTTTTATTTATTTATTCGATTAACTGCAGAATAAACAATTGTTATACAATGGCTTGCCTAATTACCCTAAATACCCTAGTTAACCTAGTTAAGCCTTTAAAATGTACTTTATGTTAAATACTAGTATCTTGGGTACAGCTTAATTAGCAACTGGAATGAAATATTACCATTTTAATATGGGGAGATTTTGTCTTTAAGTTCATGAGAGGAACTATTTTGTGCATATATTGTCAAAAAATAAATAAATAAATAAGTATGAAATATATTATATACAATTTATATAGTAAAATACAATTTTTTTCACAATTCTTATGCTGTTTGCATTGTCACAGCTAAAAAGATCACAAAAAAAATTAATAAAAATGACAATGAATGGCCATAAGCATGTGCAAAGGTCAAACATAGATGTCTCAACAGGTCAGTTCAATCTTGTGTATCTTGGAAGAGTCCATCTGTCAGGAAACATCCATTTGAAATATGTCAAACCCCAACCCAAACACATAAATGGCACCTGACATGCTATTTAAGGACTTTTAAAAGTGAATTGTTGGCTGACAGGGAAGTCATTTGCTTTCAGCCTCATAGACTGCCTATTTAATCAGGCCTCAATCCCTTAGAGACATAATAAATGGTGCTGCCAAGTTTCATAAATGAAGGATCAATTGTAATTGATTTCATAGTCCAATACATTTATTAAAGTGACACCCATTTATGCATTTGCTTACTTGTTTTCTCAATCAGGCTCCCGGTTGCAGTTCTCCGGAGATGAAGCCCCGAGTGCTGACTAACCACACACTCCATTAGCAAAGTCAGGCAAAGAATTTCATTACAATAAAATAATTGTAGCAAACTGACAAGACAACGAGGGGGAGGGGGGGCAGTTCATTTTTCACGTCGGTTTTCTTGAATAGTCGGCTGCATAATTTGCTAAGCGTGTGATGTGTGTTAGTGTGTGCTCGACAGGCAGTTAAGGAATGGGATTTCCTTTAAGAGCTGAATAAATTAGTTCCAGGTTGTCGGCGGCTGTCACAGGCCCGCTGATTCCCCGTCGCAGATGAACCCTGTCACTCACGGATGCTTGGGAAAGCCGCTGGTGATTATTTCATCCGAGCGTCGCTCCTGCCTGTCCACTTCAATCATGGTGGAAACACACTTCATGACGTGATGAAGGATTTGTTAAAAATAAAATAAATAAATATATATAAATGATATATAAACATACAGTATATAATATATAAATGTACATCAACATATTTATATATAAACAAAAAGACAACGGTAATGTCATTATACACTGTTAAATATATTTGTTTGTGTTATTAATTAATTAGTGTCAGTTAGTTTCCGTGTTTTGTGATTCACACGTGTTCTCCCTTTATTTACGGTTGTGAATTGCATTATGGGACCTTGATCTTTGGTCCTAAGGTGGTTTGAATTACAGTGCATCCGGAAAGTATTCGTAGTGCTTCACTTTTTCCAAATTTTTTATGTTACAGCCTTATTCAAAAAGGGATTCAATTAATGTATTTCCTCAAAATTCCACACACAATAATGACAATGTGAGAAAAGATTCTTTGAAATTGTTGCAAATTTATTATAAAATAAAAAACCTGAAAAATCACATGTACATAAGTTTCCAAAGCCTTTTGCTCAATACTTTGTTGATGCACCTTTGGCAGCAATTACAGCCTCAAGTCTTTTTGAATATGATGCCACAAGCTTGGCACACCTGTCTTAGTGAATTATTGCCCCCTCAAGCTCTATCAGGTTGGATGGGAAGCGACTGTGTATAGCCATTTTCAATAGGATTTAGATCTGGGCTCTGGCTGGGCCACTCAAATGCATTCACCGAGTTGTTGTGAAACCATTCTCATTGATATTGTGGCTGTGTGCTTTGGGTCATTGTCCTGCTGGAAGATCAATCGCCACCCTAGTCTGAGGTCAAGAGCATTCTGAAGCAGGTTTTCATTCAGAATGTCTATGTACATTGCTGCATTCATCTTTCCCTCTATCCTGACGGTCTTCCAGTTCCTGCTGCTGAAAACAACCCCACAGCATGATGCTGCCACTACCATGCTTCACTGTAGGGGTGGTATTAGCCTGGTGATGAGCGGTGCCTGGTTTTCTCCAAACGTAACACCTGGCATTCACACCAAAGAGTTCAATTTTAGTCTCATTTTGTTTCTTATGGTCTGAGAGTCCTTCAAATGCCTTTTGGAAAATTCCAGGCGGGGAGGGGCTTCCGTCTGGCCACTCTACCATACAGGCCTGAATGGTGGATTGCTGCACAGATGGTTGTCCTTCTGTAAGGTTCTCCTCTCTCCACAGAAGAACACTGGAGCTCAGACACAGTGACCATCGGGTTATTGATCACCCTGTCTTGAAAAATATCTAGTAAAATAGTATGTACTGTCATCATGGCAAAGATAAATTACATTAGTTATTAGAAATGAGTTACTAAAACTATTATGATTAGTAAAAAATAAATAAACGGGGGGCTAATAATTCTGACTTCAACTGTATATATATATATATATATATATATATATATATATATATATATATATATATATATATATATATATATATATATATATGGTCTGCTCACAGACTCCATATCTGCTGATGGATTCCAGATAGAGTACAGTTCCAGATATATGTGGTGGTAAAATAGTCAAATAATACTCCACTTGTACATTAATGAAAGATAGCTCATATATAGCTGCATATTTAATTATCAAGAAAGTCTAATGAGTATCCACTTAAAGTGTAGTTAAGAAATATTACAAATGTTAGCTGCCACTGACCTAAAACTAAATGTAATGTGACTGAAAACTCATAAAAGCATGTTCACTTTTATGTAGAGGTACTCTACCCCTATACAGCCTTTGACTTGTGTAATTTGGAAATGTCATCTCATCATATATGAGGCAAAGCCAATAATTCATCTACCCGACACATTCTATTGAAGCACTGCAAATATATATATATATATATATTGAGAGCAGGGGCATAAGATCTGATGACATAGCTATTTCATCACTGGTCCTACCATTTAAAGTTTTTACATACTTTGTGCAGATTTTGCCACTGCCTCTTTAATTCATTTATTTTTAAACAGGGTGCCTTGAGCAATGCCTTGAGCCCACAGCAGTCCTTCAAAGCAGTCTAGGATTTTACTGAGCATCGCAGTTCCTTATTCCTATCAAATCAAGAATGATGTGATGAGGATTGCCAAAACCGATGCTCATGAAAATTCAGTAAATTAGTCTAGTGAAAGCGTCAACTGTGATATCCCGAGATGCCCTCTGGTGAGATTTGATTGAATCATTTATATTGATACAGGCTAAAAAAAAAAAAGTGGTTGAGAGTCTGGCAAGATTAGTTCTATGTTTCTAACATCATATGAGAAGAAAACCGATTACAGCGATTGATGAGGCCAAAGCCAATCAGTAGCAAGCTGGCTCACAGATTAGAATCCATGCATAATAGTAGTGAGTATGAATATATGAATACGCTATGCACTGTTTTCTTCCTTCAGTCCCCACTAAATATATTCCGTTACAACATTCACCCTGAATAATAGCCAGTCATTATGGCCTGGAGCACTCCTTTTGTGTGCGCTGTGTTTAGAAGGGCCTATTTTTATCGCGATGGAAAAGAAGCTTCATCATATTTGATTTTGTGTTTTCCTGCATATGTAGACTGCTAAGGACAATCAATGGCATGGGAATGAAAAAAAAAAAGGAATTGATGGTCAAGTGAAAGCAGAAAGAGAGAGACCTTTAAAATTACAATGTAGGAAATGCTTTTCAAAATCACCGCCCCATTTCTCTCCTTTAGAGCCCATGTAATTAATGAACTCCTCAACAGTGGGAGTTTAATGATGGCAGACGCAGTGTCGCTCGTGTGATTAATTGCTGCCGAGGTGAGGTCACTGCTTTGCTTTACAACTGTGGCCATTAGAAACAACTGTATTCACACTTGCGCATTGTTTGGAGCTGTGCGGGCCAGCACGAGCCAAGAAAAAAAAGAGAGATAGAGACAGAGGGAAGAAGAGACAGAAGCAGAAAAAACACCAGTCATTCAATTGTCAATGTTACTTTTGACTGTGTAACAAAGGCTCATTCTGAAACCGTAGCCCTGTATACATTTCTGGAGATTGGGAATTATGTAGCCAGAAGTATGTATGGCTGCATTTCTTCCTTTTCGCACTTACAAGCTGACCGATTACCTCCGTATAGACACTTTCCCACTGTTAGTCTGGCAAAGAACGGCTCCAGAAAGTGTGTAAGACAAAAACAGAAGCCAAAAAATTTTATAAACTAGTAAATAATAGGGTGAGAATGTAATAAAACGTGGTAAAAATCAAGTGGGGGCTTTTCTTTTTCTAAGAATTGTTTGGCCTGGTCGGATAAGAGGAACCGATAAGCAATATGGTGTTTTGTCCTTCATCACCAGTAAAATACCCAGACTTACAGCAAAGCTGATATTTCTCTGCCAGTGTGACGTTAATGACAAAACTAAACTGCGACCAGTTTTAATATGAAGAACGAATATCATTTGAGGTAAGGTAAGTGCATCAAGTCAAGGTCTGATATGCTTCCGCAGCCAAAACACGATCTGGTTTGTTAAATAAACTGATAATATACATAAAATAAAAGCAAAATATTTGCACTTTTGAATCATTTTGATAAAAAAAAAAAAATAAAAGAGTAGTCTATATTAAACTGTTTTCACCGTTAAGGACAAAAGCATATTTTGCGAGAGTCAGTTTCAGTTTAAAAATAATATGAAAATAGATAATCCCAAATTATAATATAGGCGAATTAAATAAAGTGACCATTTCTTTACACCCATGGTCCGCGGGTTATGAAACGTTTGCATTTTTTTTCAAACGAAACTATTCAGATAGTGCTCTGTATATATATATATATATATATATATATATATATATATATATATATATATATATATATATATATATATATATATAGCTTAATGTTATTTTTTTATTCACGTATAACTGCATTTTCTGTTCTTTTTTTTAGCCATTGGCACAACAAAACTAAATGTTTACCCCTCATGTGGTGAAAAAGCAACTGTGACGTACAGTATGATTGTCTGTAACCAATTGGCAACCTCCCGCTCTCCCTCGCGAATCAAATACGGAAGTAACTGAAACTGCTATTCATCGAAATTCCGCTAGTCTTGACTCCATAATAGAGCACATTTCTATTGACCCCAATGTTAAAATGGTCAACTTTATAGCAGAAAAAAAGTTGTTTACAGCCTGTTACAGAAAGATTTTGGTTTATATAGCTAAAATTACCCTTCATAACAACTGTGAGGGGGTGAACTTTTTTAGAACTCATCCGTTTCTTTTATATTAAGTTATATTAAGTCTGTTTAATTAAGGGCGTGGCCACTTGAGTGACAGCTTGGTCTCGCTGGTCGCCATCACTTCACCTCAGCTGATTTTCCCTGAATAGCGCCTGATCTCGGCGTATGCGTCATATTTTTGTTTTGTTGTATGTGGCTTTACACAGTCAGTTGCCTTTTGGAATTATTTCCGACAATTATCAGATAATATGGCATGCTGTGCGCACTTAATTGTGCTCACAAACTATTCAAGTTGCCTACATTTCCCAGGTGAGTGAAATTATATACTTATATCATCTCTATAAATGTATGTTTTTTTTTTTAAGATAATTTATCATTTATAATTTTCTTTAGACCTGAAATGTACTCCAGAATCTGACAGATTGATTAGTTGTAGGCTATAGAACAGTAATCTGAAATACAGTGTTGTTCATAAATAGCAGTGGATTTCATAAATAGCCTTGCAATTACTAACAAAGACCATATTTGAAGTATTTGGAATTAATTTGCATTTTCCTTCTGTAGGAAAACTTCATAAGAGCAATGTTTAGTGGCTCAATGTGTTACAACAGTGTTTTTAAAAGACTAAACACTTTATTGATATAGCATACAACCAAGCACATGTGGTCAGAACACAAACGAGTCTCTGGTAATGAAGTATTAAGCCTTTCTCCCAAAGAAAATCCTGTCTAAGCAAAATACAAGCAGGCAGCTGTAGCTCCACTCATGCTTCGCCTCTTTGCCCGTATTTAGTTACCCCTGGTTGGAACGATGACACGTGAACAAAATGGCGCGGGTTGGCCCATGTTCACTATGTATACTATGTCCATATCTTTTTCTGTAACGCATTGAGGTCGGAAGTGGGATTATTTTACTGCTGAAATTCAGACTGTGTATGAAATGAAGTATTATGGTCGTATCTTGTGACATCATGAACTGCTTTTGATAAACACAACCTTGATAACTCCATTAAAGTAAAGCAGATTTTGGTACTCTAATGAATCTTCCAGAACCTAGCACTAAAACTATGAAATGGAAGTAACATTTAGCAGCAATGTATTGATTGTATATGCAACAATTACCGGATTTAGACATTTTTTGGAAAAAAAAAAAATGCGAGCACATTTGACAGTGACAAGATATGCAAATACCACAATTAGAGATCTCAGTTCATTCTAAGTGAGTTTCCTTTTGAGATAAACCAAAAAGACTGTTAGAAATACAAAAGAGAGTTAAGATTCCCATTGATTCATGCTTAGTCTGAAGTCAAACTTCTGCCAAAGCAGTACCACAATTCATTAATGCTCTGATTGTGTGGTAAATGACGTCTGATGACTGATAACCCTAAATGCAGTGAGGTCTTATCTGTGTCTGTTGCTCTAATCGGAGCTGATCCAGGAATTTGCTACATGCAGGTAATCCGGGCCGTGTCACTGATAACACTGAAGCTCAGAGTCAGTGCAAAACATGTTCTTATCATCATGCAAATTAAAGCAATGGAGAACAGACTCTTTTTATATGGTGGCGTGGTCTAAACTGGTGATGGGTTAATGCTCCTGTGTGTTAACACAAAGGGATAAATACTGGTGAGTGACACATCTATCTTGGTTTTAACACTGAATTAATTATGAATTCAAAGTAATTTTGGTAGGTTTAGATTTAGATAGACTTTGAAGGCTACTAACATTTTTATTTAACATTTTTTATTTTTTTGGGGCTATTGGTTGATATTACTGGCTAACATGAAGCATGCGATAAGCAAAAATGACATTTCTAGACCACCAGACAGCTAAAAACACAGCTATATCAACAATTTATTTATGCTGTACTATAATTCATGATGCTGACTCCAATCCTTCATCCTAGGTAACCTATATATAGCCTATAGCTAACTAAGAAAAAATAGACGAGTAGAGCCTATGTTGACATTTTGATGCTTGACGAATGGTTGGATGAATTAACTTATATTATCATTACTTACCATGTTACTAACATCTTTTTATCATGCATTTTTCGTTAACATGAGTTAGCATATTTCTTATGTCAATTATAGGGTTGCAATTTTTTTTTAGAAGAATAAGCATGTTGCTAGCATAAATTAACATCCCATTAACATGTTTTAACCAACAGTTAACATGTTGCTAGTATGTTTATAACATCCATTAGCTTTTTTTCTAGAGAAAATGTAACTAAAATATTTTAATGGTGTCGCGAAAATGTTGTAATGTGAATGAGCTTGTTGCTAGCATAAATTAACATCCCATTATCATGTTTTAACCAGCAATTAGCATATTGCTAGTATGTTACTGACATCCATTAGCTTTTTTTTTTCTAGAGAAAATGTAACAAAAATGTTTTAATCGTGCTGAAAAAATGTTTTACGTCAATGAGCATGTTGCTAGCATAAATTAACATCCCATTATCATGTTTTAACCTGCAATTAGCATATTGCTAGTATGTTTCTGACATCTATTAGCTCTTTTTTCTAGAGAAAATGTTCAGGAAATGTTTTAACAGTGATCCGAAAAAGTTTTAACATTAATGAGTGTGTTGCTAGCATAAATTAACATCCCATTAGCATGTTTTCCCTAGCAATTAACATCTTGCTAGTATGTTGCTAACATCCATTAGCTTCTATTCTAAAGAAAATGTATTGAAAATGTTTGCTGGTGTTGCGAGAATGTTTTAACGTCAATCAGCATGTTGCAAGCATAAATTAACATCCCTTTAGCATGTTTTAACCAGCAACTAACATGTTGCTAGTTTGTTTTTAACATCCATTAGCTTCTTTCTAGCACTGTACCTTTTTCAACGACGTGTTGTTAGCAAAAATAAGTATTCTGCTTTTTGACAAATAATCTTGACAAGCAAATTCATGTGACATTACCAAGCCAGTTGAATTGGCACATTGCTAGCACAAGTTGCAAGCATGTTTCAGGCATGTTATTATATTTCTACCATAAAATAACAACATGCTTTCTAACATATTTCTAGCAAGAGCATTATTTTATCATAATTAACACATTTCTATCAATAATAAGCATGTTGCTAGCATGGATTAACATGTCATTGAGATTTTTGATAACAAGCAGGGACTTTGATAGCGTGTTTTTAGCACAATTAGCATGCTACTAGCAAGAACAAGCATGCTGCAGTATGTTTTAACATTAATTTCCATGTTGCTATCAATAATTACTTTATCATATTAGCATATTTCTATCATAAATGTCCATGTTATCACGAACTTGTATTTTTCCAGCATATTTTAACACACATTAACACATTTTGTCATGTCAATGGAATGCTTTTAGTATTAATTAACATGTTTTAGCATGCATGTAAGTTAAATGTTCTTTACTATTTGAACGTTTTCAACCCTCAGTGAAAGACCAGGGAATATATCCAAGTTTTCTGAGTCATATTTAGGAAAAAAGGAATGTCTCCCTTTCTTAGTGCACCAGTAAAAACAAGTTGTGCTTCTAATTGAAAACGACACGGACACTGTTTTAAATGTTTAATAGAGGAAACCTGCTTGGTTTGTAGCAACATATTATATGAAGTGATTTATAAATAAACAAGTAGCTAAACCAAGACCAAAAAAGAAGTGTCATGATTAAATTGTCACCTTAAAAGTTTGACTATATCTAGCACACATTTTTGGCAAGGTCACTAATGCAAAGTTCTAGTAGCATCAACCAATTAGTATTGTCCTGATATATAACACTAGAGAGAGCAGATTTCTGGGCTGCTTCTTGGACAACAGCCATTGAGATCAGTGAGAATGTTAACAGTTAACATTCGCCAACTTTCTTCCATCTACTATCCACAGTCCATTCACTAATAATTTAAAGCATTCTGCGAACAGAGAGGGGAAGTACTTTTGAGTTTCAATTAAATTGCCAAAATCAGTGTATAAAAATCTTTCACTTAAAAAGTAATGGACTGATATTATGATAAATACTGGATTTAGTATGTGAGAGAGCTTAAATCTCTGTAAAATTTGTAGACTTTTGTTTAGAGGCATAAGTTATCTACACCAGTGGTTCCCAACCTTGTTTTGCCTGAGACCCCCTTTTCCCTCTGAAAATATTGTGAGGCCCCCCTCCACATTTAAAAATATTATCACTCATATAAGTTTGCAGAAATGATGACAAAAAAATGATGTTTTCAAACAAACAGTATGTTTATTACTACAACTAGATATCTGTATGAGAAAACTAATATTACCGAAATATGAATATTCCATACAAGCTGAAGCTGATCGGTCAATTCTTGTCACATGACTCGCGGTGAGCTCGCAGGAGTCATTGGCGCGAATGTGTCACACCATGCACTTGTGCAAACTCTAGAAATATGCGATATGCGAACAGCCCCATTTGCGATCTCCATCAGTTGATATTATTGCAGAGCCATGCTGGATTCACCTGATTTGTTGACAAATGGGTTGCGAATCCATATCTTGGCAGTTCGTGGGTCGTTTACTGGGTCTTTTCCCCTTAGTAAAGACACTTTCCAAAGACGTCTGTTTATTACTCATTTTTCTACTTGTGAGTTAAATCTTGACGCTCAAGTAACCGAGATGTCAGCGAGACTACGTTTATTTTTCAAATTAAAATACTTTTCAAAATAAAAGATCGTTCAGACTCAGATAATAAAATGGAAATAATGAATGATTTCTTGTGCAGCCTGGTACCAATTGATCCACAGACCGGTGATTGAGGACCACTGAGCTTGGGGATAAAATGAACTAAGGCAACATGATCATTCTCCTAATTGTCCACTGCTAAGAAATGTTTAAAATATGATGCAACCCCCACAGAGCTCGCTGAGGCCCCCTTGTGGGCCGCGACCTCCCTGTTGGGATCCACTGATCTACACAATCTTATCATCTGTACATCATTGCTATTTAATGAAGGTGCTACTCGCCATATGTGAATAATTATCTACTAGTCGGTTATTTGGAATGGACAACCATCTGTGATTGGTGACTTTACCATTGTCAGATGGTCTATTCTTGTCTAAAAGCCAATGCTGCACTGACAGATGCCGACCATCAGTGTGTTACCACTGTCACCCCCTGTTGCCATTGGTTGGCATTTGTTTCTGCCATGTTGAATCGACATTTGTCGGGTTTTGGAATGTCTCAGAAGGGACATGCTGTAATCTGGTGAATAATGACTTTGGTTCGTGTCTGCCAGAGCAGTGTAAATTAGCCTTAAGTAGGCGGTTCCTGGCCGGAGTATAAAAGACTTTTTGATTGTTGTCTGTCAAGCTGTTTGAAATGTTTCCAGCTATAAGCCATGCAACACTGTGGGATCCCAGCTGCCATTAATGCCAGGCTGCATGACAATAAAGACCTGTTAAAACAGACTTTGCGAGAAGACTCCTCCAGAGTTTTACACCATGGATCTAGGAGATGCCTGTTGACAAGCCAACATCCGCAAGCAGAATTTAGATAATTAGTGACATTTGGAAGACACGGGATCAGATAGCCAACCAAATTAATACCAGAACTGAACATTTGGATTATCAATTCAGCTAGAAAGATGAGGTGTATGCTGTACATGCCTTTATGAAAATAGGAAATGGTTCTTTAACGCACAGCAATCCATTAATTATACACACACACACACACACACACACACACGCACACGCACACACACACACACACACAAAGTGAGAAAACCCATTGCCAATTGTAATACTTCTAATATGAATTATAGTGTTGCCAGAGATGTATAAAGTACTAGAGACCCAGACTTAATTAAAAGTACAAGTGCTCTATCAAAAAAGTGACTTGAGTAGAAGTTGAAGTGCTCTTTAAGCACCATACTTAAATGGAAGTACTAAAGTATTCAGCATTTTTTTGTACTTAAGTATTGCAAGTACTTTTAAAATTTACTACTCAAGTACTGAAAGTAAAAGTACAAGTATTGTGTAATGTAGTTATTAAAAAAGCTCTCAAAAGATATCATATTGTTTTGTTGATTTAAAATATCTTTTTTGGGGCACGTGATTCAGCAGAATGTAAAGAAACATGGTTTACGATTTATATGAACAAGGGTAACGTTTTTCTCTCGCGCTTGATGTACAGATCTGACAGATTATAAAGCTTTAACACACACCTTTCAAGGTTGTGTGTCACAAAAACACTCTGTAATCCACTCAAAATGCTATTGAAACCCATTTTCGGATCGCAAATTACCAGTTGTAAACGGAAGTTCTAAACATTCTACCAGAAGACGCTGGTCACTATGATTCCCTCCATGCAGCAGCCAAGAAAAAGGTCTATAATTGTAATGAGTGGAGGTGTGAATCTACACTGGTCTCACGGTTTGGTTCGGTTACGATTGTCATGCCATCGATTCGGTTCAATTCGATATCTCGGTGCATCTCGGTTCATTGTTGATGCTTTCCATACATAATTAGATTTTTTTAAATTAAAATCTATAAATATATTTATATATTATTTGTAATACAATTTTGTTATTTAATACAGCAGTAAGACATATGAACTGTACCCTTAATTTGACCTGCTCAAAGAAAACACTTTCTGAATGAATCAAACAAAACTCCAGTACCTGCACAGAAGACAGCATGAGCAATTCTAGCAAATAAACTAATGCAAATATTATCCTGCTTGCTTTTTGAGCGCTGACAGGTAAGGTCTGACACTCCGATGATTGGTTATTGTCTTCACCTGCTCAACAGAAAGGGCTGAGATTGGCTTGAAAGCGCTGTTTACCGATGGCGGAAAGAGCAGCTGCGGTTACAGTCTGTATGCGCATAATACGCAGTTATCACAGGTAATCCATAATAGACACAGTGGAGAAAACTTGCACCTCAGGCATGCTCATGTCAGGATCCACAAGTATCGCTTTAACAGCCGAGAGGAGAGGAAAAGTTACCTCACAAACATGCCAGCGGGTCAAATGTCCAAAGTGAGAGAGAGAGAGAGAGAGAGAGGTAAAGATGGAGTTTTACAGCATTTCTCCGTAGTAGTAAAATAGCAGCTCGTGTGCTGTGCCGTCTTCATTGTCAATGAAAGACTGTCCAGCAAACTCGCAAGCAGTTGAATTGTGCACAATTATCTACCTTTTAGGTAGTAATAGCGTTATTTACTCGCCCTCGCCTCCTTCGCCATTGTATTCTACTGCGACATCGCGCATAGGAGATAAATGACGTCATTATGTAATAACCGGTTATGATCTATTACTGAACCGATATCAATAATTTTGACACCCCTAGTAACGAGTAACGATGCAGCACATCCCTGCCGAAAAAAAAAAAAATCCAGCTTAAACCAGCCTAGGTTTTAGCTGGTTGACCAGCCTGGTTTTAGAGGGGTTTTGGCCATTTCCTGGCTGGTTTCCAGTCATTTTCCAGCCTGGTCTTAGCTGGTCAGGCTGGAAAATGACCAGCTAAAACCAGCTTGACCAGCCTGGTTTAAGCTGGACATAGCTGGTTTTGGCTGGGCTCCCAGCCAGCTAGGCTGGTCAAGCTGGTTTTAGCTGGTCATTTTCCAGCCTGACCATTGACTTAACATCTTGCAAGCATGGTATACTGCTACCATGAAATAACAACATGCTTTGCTAACATATTTCTAGCAAGAAGTAGAATGTTGCTAGCGTTATATTAGCATAATTAACACATTTCTAGCAAGATTAAGTATGTTGCTAGCATAAATTTACATGTCATTGGCATTTTTGCTAACAAGCAAAAACATTGATAGCAAGTTTCAGCACAATTACCATGTTTCTAGCAAGAACAAGCATGCTGCAGTATGTTTTAACATTAATTTCCATGTTGTTATCAATAATCATTGTAGCATCTAATTAGCAATTTCCAATGCTAACATGAACTAGTAATTTCCAGCATATTTTAACACACATTAACATTTTTGCCATGACAATTTAAGAAAATTAGTATTAATTAACACACATTAGCACAACCCAGGTAGCTGTGTACACTTTTAGAGATCTCAAATTTCTCTCGCTAGTGCCATTCGTGCCTGCTGTTCTCATGTAAATCCACCAGAGGCTGCTGTTGTCTGACTTTTACTGACTGAATGACTAACTGACTGACTGACTAATCGACTGACCCACCCTCATCCTTCCCTAAACCCAACCAATAGAATTTTCAAAAGCACATATTGACCCATCCACCCACTTTCCCAAACCCAACCAACAATTTTAAAAAGCAATCCAGAAAAAGAAAAGCCCTGATCTGATTTTTACATGTTAGTTGCATGTTGGTTACAGTAAGTCAAGTAATCTGTTTTTACAGTATATAAACACACTAAAAATATTAGGTTCCAATTGACTTGAGTTGGGGCAACATGATGGAATTAAGTTAATGTATCATTTACAAATTTATATGGATTGAACATAAAACAATTAAGTTGTCCCCTAAAATACTGAATAAATGTGTTGTTTCAGCCTATTTTAAATAAGTAGTTCTATGTACAGTATACAGTGTATACGGAAAGAATTCATAGTTCTTCACTTTTTCTATCATTCTTTATGTTACAGCCTAATTTCAAAATTTATTAAATTAATTTATTTCCTTAAAATTCTACACACAATACCCCGTAATGACAATGTGAAAAAAATATTTTTTAAATTGTTGAAAATTTATTAAAAAAAAGAAATAAAATAAAAATAAAAAAGTACATTATTCACAGCCTTTGTCGTGATGCTCTAAATTGAGCACAGGTACATTTTGTTTCCACTGATCATTCTTGAGATATTTCAGCAGCTTATTTGGAGATCACCTCTGGTAAATTCAGTTGATTGGACATGATTTAAAAAGACATACCTGTTTAATAAGGTCCCAGGGTTGACAGTGCATGTCAAAGCACAAACCAAGCATGAAAACAAAGGAATTGTCTGTAGACCTCTGAGACAGAATTTTCTCAAGTTTCGAGAAAACCAGGCACCGCTCATCACCAGGCTAATATGCTGACTATGCTGATGTTTTACAGCAGCAGGAATTGGAAGACTAGTCGGGATAGAGGGAAAGATGAATGCAGCAATGTACAGAGACATCCTGAATGAAAACCTCCTTCAGAGTGCTCTTGACCTCAAACTGGGGCAACGGTTCATCTTCCAGCAGGACAATGACCCAAAGCACACTGCCAACATATCAATGGAGTGGCTTCACAACAACCTGATGAATGTCCTTGAGTGCCCCAGCCAGAGCCCAGACCTAAATCCTATTGAACACCTCTGGAGAGAGCTGAAAATGGCTATACACAGTTGCTTCCAATCCAACCTGATAGAGTTTGAGAAGTACTGCAAAGAGGAATGGGCAATAATTCCCAAAGACAGGTGTGCCAAGCTTGTGGCATCATATTCAAAAAGACTTGAGGCTGTAATTGCTGCCAAAGGTGCATCAACAAAGTATTAAGCAAAGGCTGTGAATACTCATATATATATATATATATATATATATATATATATATATATATATATATATATATATATATATATATATATATATATATATATATATATATATATATATATATTGTTTACCAGAGAGAGGATTTTTTTCAACACATTTCTAAACATAGTAGTTTTAATAACTCATTTCTAATAACTGATTTATTTTATCTTTTATTAATATTTTACTAGATATTTTTCAAGACACTTCTATACAGTTTATAGTGACATTTAAAGGTTTAACTAGGTTAATTAGGTTAACTAGGCAGGTCAGGGTAATTAGGCAAGTAATTGTGTAACAATGGTTTGCTCTGTAGAAAGTTGAAAAAAAAAATAGCTGAAAGGGGCTATTAATTCTGACCTTAAAATGGTTCATAAAAAAATTAAAACTGCTTTTATTCTAGCCGAAATAAAACAAATATGACTTTCTCCAGAAGAGAATATATATATATATATATATATATATATATATATATATATATATATATATATATATATATATATATATATATATATATATATATATATATACAGTTTTAGTCAGAATTATTAGCCCCCTCCTTTGATATAATAATACTTATCTCCAGAAAAAAAATCCAGATTCCCGTGGGAAGCAGCAATGCTTAGATGACAGCACAGGTGTGATAGACTGCAATTTATCGTGCTCACCGTATAATAATTCTAAAAAGACTTTCATTTCAAATGACTACTTTCCCTAATCATTGTAAAGCCATTGATGCATTTCAAAACACACTGGTTAATACTCACTAATGTGTGAGTTGATATAATTATAGGGTTTTGTTGTTGGTGTAAGTGGTTTGCTTTGTGCTGTCCCAACAATTATAATGCCGCTATCATCTAGCAGTGTGTGTGTAGTGTGTGGTGAGTCAAGCGACTTGATCTGGTTGATGTTGTTCTGATAATACAGCCAGGGGGTTTCGAAAACTATGAATCACACGATTAACAAGAGCAGTGGTTATATTTGGCTTTGAGCTGACATATTTGTGTTGGTGTTTTGGTTGCTGCCCGATGTTCCCTGCACCAAAGGGTCAAGTTAGTGTTGCTACCGGTGATGTTTTTAGTGTGATTAAAGGGATAGTTCACCCAAAAATGAAACCGTGTCATCATTTACTCAATCTTTACTTACTCCATACCTGTTTGATTTTATTTTCTTTCTGTTGTACACAAAGGAAGGTAAGAATGATGGAAATGTGTAACAAATACTGTCAATGCTACATTCTTCCATAAATCTTCCTTTCTGTATAACAGAACAAAGTAGGTGAATGAATGATGGCAGTTTTCATTTTGGGTGAACTAACCCTTTATTATTGATTTACTTATAGTTTTAGCCTCAAAGTCACTTCGTCGACAGTCTAATACATGCAAAAAATGCTTAGAAACATCCAAATTTTGGTATTAAACATTTGTAACATACTGATATTTAAAACGTTCTTCAGTAGCATGAGGTACTGCCAAGAATAACTGTGTTCTTGTTTCCTCTTTGAAATATTCTAACGGATATAAAAGGTAATGTTTTGCACAACTTAAGATTTGTACATTATACAAATACAATGTGGTATAATATAAGTTTCAAAGCAAATATATTTAGTCAGTGGTCTTGCAATATGTATGCTACACAATAAAAGACAACGATTTTGCATTTGGCTTTTAAGTGCATGAACTTTTTGCCTCACCAACAGAATCCCCAGCCTCATATCCTTGTGTTTGGGCACCCTCATTTGGTGTGTGTCTACAACTGCATTTTTGTTGAGGCTTGGATTTAAGCAAGAATGCACATGTCTGCCTCAGCCACACAGTCTTTTACTGTAAACCTGAAATAAGGGGCATTCAGAGTGCAGTGCATCTATTCATGTGTTAGCCTGCATGCTGTTTACCCTTGAATGATTCTTTGAATAACCCCACACTGTTTACCGGTACACAAAATGTGCCCGGGCATAAACATCAGAGATGTATGAGATGTTTGTATTAGTTTGCTTGCTTGGTCTAAACCTGTGTTTGAATCCACAAACCTCTCCTGAACCTACAGCAGTCTCTTTTTGTTTTGCATTGTAGCAGGGTGAGAAATTAACGTTTTGACCTCCATTAATAATGGTTTGTGGATGCAGAATGTTATTGGTTAAAGAAAGTTCATGCTAAACGGAAAACATCCACACCATTTACTCCGAGTACAGAGTACCCTTTAAAAAATTCTTACTTTTTTTCGTTTCCAGAGATAGTAAAGTACACACATCCTTTACTCAAATAGATGTACAGATCATCATGTTTAAAATGACTCAGGTAAAAGTTGAAGTACTGACCACACTTTTGTACTTAAGTAAATATAAAGAATTATGGCCTGAAATATGTAGTTACATTCTCAGAAATAAAGGTACGTGAGCTGTCACTGGGGCAGTACCTTTTCAAAAGGTACACATTTGTACTTAAAGGGTCCATATTGGTACCTCAATAGTATATATGAGCCCCTAAAAAATTCAGGTGGAACACTTTTGTGCTTTTTAGGTACCTAAATGTACCCTTGAGGTATTAATATTGACCTCTTAGGTACAAATTTGTATCTTTTGAAAAGGTACCACCCCAGTGACAGCTTGCGTACCTTTATTTCTGAGAGTGTATTTATTACTACTACCTGTTTTAGTTTCACAGTGGTAACTACACCGCACATCATGTATACATCTATACAAAATAACTTCTAATTTTTTTTCAGCAGCAAATTAGCCGAGCAACATTATTCTACAATATTGTCCAACAGCACTGCCTGTACACAAAACTTAACTGTATGGCTGTTAAAAACAACAGCTGCCATACTGTTCTCTAAAACATAATTCTGTAGGCTGCCTATATTTTTATAATTAACAATTTCCCCAAATTTAACACTTAATTTTCTCCAAAACATATTTGATAAAATATATATATTTGACTACAAATAATTTTTTGCATTATGCTAAAGTTGCATCATTTTATGAAACAGCAACACTTGCAGCTCATATTATTTCACTGTGTTGGTTTTTTGTTTGTTTTCAGAGTATTATGTATACTTAACATTATTAAAGTATTTAAGTTATTAATGCTGTTAACACATTTTTGCATAATCTTTTTTCACGTGATGAATTCCCAGCCTGATCTCACGAGAAAACGTAAGTATTTTACGTTTTGACAGTTTAGTGGCTAATTCGTACGAATTTGTACGAGTTCAGTCGTACGAAATTGTACGATTTTAAAAAGGAGGCGTGGCACCTAACCCAACCCCTAAACCCAACCGTCATTGGCGGATGAGCAAATCGTACTAAATTGTACAAATTAGAACATATGAATTCGTACGAATTAGCCACTAAATCAAAAAGTTACGAATTGTCGTGAGATTGTGTTGGAATTCCTGATTCTTTGCATTATAATTTAATTCATAAATCACCCATTATAAATACTTTTGATGTTCTAAAATATTTAATTAACAATCTAACAAATTTAAATGAAGACTACCGTGTATATAATATACATGTTAAAACTATAAAACAATTGAAATTCTGTATTAGGAAATATGAACTTGAAAATAAAGGACATAAATCTCAATGCATAACGTATTCATAAAGTATTTAATTGCTTTAGTACTAACTATACAAATGTAAGGACTTTTTTTTCTTCACGGAATTAGATTGAAAGATCAGAGGCCTACAGTTAATCATGTTCGAAAGTGGACAAAAGACTTTTTAATACCATTTAAGTATATTTACATCGCTGATTCTCTCTGTCTCTTCCATGTTTGTCATTCTTTGCCTTTCCCATGCTAAGCTTAATCAACAAGCCTACTTATGGGGTACGACAACGAGAAATATGATTGAATCAAAAAGGTGTTCAAATAGGGTGTATGCGGAAGTATGCTAAAGAACTTTTAATTTGCCAGTAATCTCAGTTAAGCGCTTCCGATGAACTGTATGCCATTACAAAAACGGTGCATTTTCTTTAAAAATCCGCAATCTCCACTGACTGAGTGATGTCCGATATAAAGTGGGTCTCAGATCGTACAAGAAGCACTGCATTGAATTAAATTTTCCCCACCATGTGTTTTAAATATGAACATTAATTTTACCCCAGAATAATAATAATAATTATTATTATTATTATTATTATTATTATTATTATTATTATTATTATTATTATTATAACAATTATTAGATAGGAAGCAAAGTTGGAGAGAGAGACAGGGGGGGGGGGGGGGGGGGGGTAGGGTAGGGAAATGTCCTTGAGCCAGGATTTTAACTCGGGACGCCCTGACATGCTACTGCACCATATGTCAATGCACTAACCACTAGGCTATTGTGCCAACACCCCAGTATATTTAATGAAGTTTCTGTGCTAGCCTGCCAATTCTGATGGGCGTGTGCGAGCAAACGGCTTTTTTGTCTTGTTTTACGCTTTAGCAACTAAATGAATGCCAAAGTCTATTTAACTGATTGTATTTTAATTCCACAAAAAAAAGTCACATTAACCATTCACCGGAAGTTTATCAGTATGGGAAGAAACACTAGCTCTGCACATACCCTATTGTGCAATGACAAGAAATAATGTAGATCGTGCCACCAAACACATGAAAACTAAAGTAACGAGACTGATTTAAAAATGTAAAAAGGAGAACATACAGATATTTGAGTAAAAATGTAAGAAGTGAAAGTAAAAAGTAGTCAGAAAAAAGTCTGAGTAAAGTACTGATACCAGAAAAAAACTACTTAAGTACAGTAACGAAGTATTTGTACTTCGTTACTTCCCATTTCTGCTCGTTAGTCCAAATTAGTGCTGTAACGGATCGCAAATCTCATGGTTCAGATCACACTACAGTTTTTGAGTCACGGATCGAGCCATTTTTTGGATCAACAGAAAAGGGAGAAGACAAATGTAATTTTCTTTTCATTTAAACAAAAATATTACTGTACCCATTGGTTTTAACAAACAGAACTTATAACCTGTAATTTTAATAAAAATAAAATCAAGAAAGATCCAGCTGAAATAAAGGAAAGTATTTAATACGAAAAAAGATCTTTGCAACTGTTGCTGATAGTGCTAAATAAAGAAATCTAACATCTTGCACAACAAATAACAATCATATTTATTTTCAATTAATGATTTAACAAATCACAAATGTGGCCAAATGTATATTTATATTATCTATTATTTTAATTATTAATATTATCATGTACTATTCAGATCAGAATAAAAAAATTCTCACCATTGAATGGGCGTTATCAGCTAATAGATATGGGCCAGTAGGGGCCTTCTGCATCTACTAGTCGGCTCAGGAGGCTGTTATCATCCATCCACATGGTTAATCAGATATACTGTAGATCTACAGTAGGCTGATATATTGATATAAATCTAGGCTATAGACAGGCTGCGGCCGGAAGTTAATGAGAATTAATTATATTATTTATTAAATTTCCCATTAATTGTATATTATTAACATTTACCCCTACCCCAACCCTAAACCCAACCGTCACATGTAAACACAGTTCTGGATCTGGAGTCTTCTCTGTTAGTATAGCTGACTAACCATGTGGATGGATGATTACAGTGTTCTGAGCCTACCAGTAAGGCCTCTACTGGCCCATATCTATCAGCTGATAGCCACTGATAACGCACATTCAACTGAGTGTTAACAATCAAAGCGGGTACCACACATCTTGTTTTGATGGTCTTCAGAGGGACCAAGCATTCATTATGTGGGTCAAACCCTTTTGTAGTTTGCACCCTTGCATTTAAACTTATATGAATTTCTTTCTTTTGTTGAACAGAATGTTGGAAAGCAGCATCCAGTGACATCTATAGTAGGAACAAAAAATACTATGAAAGTCAATGACTACTGCTTTGTAACCTTTTTCAATACATCTTTGTGTTCAAAAGGAGAAAGAAATTCATAAACATTTAAAACAACTGGAATGCAGGTAAATGGTGAGGAAATCTTTATTTTTTGGCTAGACTATCCCTTTCATTGATGCAAGCCAACTTTAGTTTTTGATTAGAATATAAATCAATATTTATGTGAAACTGTTTAGATCTTTGCTAAATAGCATAATTAAATTCCAACCAAAACATTCAAAGAACTGTGGTTCGTGTTGCCTTCATGCTGTCATTGTGTTTTTTGTTTATAGCTGATATAACGAGCTATGGATATGAATAGCTTTCCTGGGGGAAAAATATGACATTATGTGACATTGTCTACAGGCTCTTTTGTTCACAACTTTCCAAGGCTGAAACACTGATTGTGTTCAGCAATCTGTCACACCACATTACAAGTATCATCATATAAAAAGCAACAAAGCACACAGATTATTGTGATTTTTTTTTTATGGGTGGCACACTATAAAAATACTTTAAGTTCTGTTCGGCAAAAAAAAAAAAAAAAAAACATATGACAGTTCATTAAATGCTTAATTCTGATTGGATGATGAACATTTTGAGGCATTAGTTTATTTTCAGGTACAGTAGATCTTGACCAATTTTTCATTCCACTTCCCACAAAAAGTTCCATTATATAAAAGGTTCCTGCAGCCTATGAGAATTTTTTTTAAATAATTATATCTATCTATCTATCTATCTATCTATCTATCTATCTATCTATCTATCTATCTATCTATCTATCTATCTACATACATACATACATACATACATACGCACGCACGCACGCACGCACGCACGCACGCACGCACGCACACACACACACACACACACACGCACACACACACACACAGTTGAAGTCAGAATTATTAGCCCTCCTTTATTTATTTTATTTTATTTTATTTTTTTATATTTCCTAAATGATCTTTAGCAGAGCAAGGAATTTTTCACAGTATGTCTGATAATATTTTTCCTCTGGAGAAGTCTTGTTTTACTTCAGCTAGAATAAAAGCAGGTTTAATTTTTTTAAAAAACATTTAATAGTCAAAATTATTAGTCCCTTTAAGCTATTTTGTTTTTCGATAGTCTACAGAACAAACCAGGGGCGTAGCCAATATTTTAAAAGTGGGGGGGACGGCTATATGAGATTATACGTTCATATAATTATTAATCACCTGTTTCTAAATGGTCTGTTTCTAAAAGTGAGGGGGACGGATCCCCCTGTCCCCCCCGGTTGCTACGCCCCTGGAACAAACCATCATTATACAATAACTTGCAAAATTACCCTCTCCTGCCTAGTTAACCTAATTAACATAGTTAAGCCTTTAAATGTCACTTTAAGCTGTATAGAAGTGTCTTATATATCTAGTAAAATATTGTGTACTGCCATCATGGCAAAGATAAAATAAATCTGTTATTAGAAATGAGTTATTAAAACTATTATGTTTAGAAATGTGTTGAAAAAAAATTGCTCTCCGTTAAACAAAAATTAACAGAGGGGATAATAATTCTGACCTCAACTGTGTGTATATACATATATATGAGCAATATCACACGAGTAGCAGTTTGATATGGCTGTATATCAGCACTGGTGGGAGGTGTGCCCTAGCGTCCAACCAGTATATATATTACACCATTAGGACACATATATTTCACAAAAAAGTGAAAATTCATTCCTCTGGTTTAAAAAGAAGTTTAGAAGCTTCATCACGGCAATTACTGTAGATCCTTATGTAAAGTCCAGTGTGTAGACTGGCTCTCTGTACTGGCGACTACAATGTGACGTCTTTGAGTTTTCATCATTAATTCTTGAGAAAGACTTGGTTTGAACTAATCAGCGTGCTCTATTGTGAATGAGATGCAACTTCATTAATATGCATGATAGCTTCGAAGACCTGTTTTTACCTGTGACAATGTTCAGACTGCAGAGAGATGCCACGTTGTGTTGCCAACCATTGCTCGAACTGAAAGTCCCCTTTTCATGCAAACCATTCCCTTGTTCGCCACTCGATACTCCTACCTAAACAAAGCTGGACTCAGCCACTTTCCTGACTTTTTTTTGCAAACTAGAGGTGTGAAAACACCCTGCTGAGATGGGGGGGGAGTCCATATGTGAATATAAATGCTGGTAACTGAAGCTCTCCTACTCACTTATGTTAATTAAATGTATAATCATTTACATTAGTAACTGAGCCCACACAATTTGCTTTAATTACTTTTCATTTTACTTTGAGCAACAAACACTGTAAAAAAATAAATAAATAAAAAAAAATCACAAGTTTGTGCATACAATATGTTAAGCACAAGCTAAAAATTTAAACACCAGTTTATCCAGCATATATTTTACACTGCAAATGCCCTTCCAGCTGCAACCCAGTACTGGGAAACATCCATACACACTCATTCACACACATACACTACAGCCAATTTAGTTTCAATACGAACCAGTGACCTTCTTGCTGTGAGGCGACAGTGCTGACCCCTAAGCCACCGTGTCACCTAAAAAATAATAATAGTAATAAAAATAATAATAATAATAAGAAGAAGAACAGCAACAACAACAGTTTTCAAACAACAACTGTTTTGAAAAATCAAACATATTCAAAACCATCTTATAATGTCAGAACATTGGGTATACACAATATACTGTCCATAAAACTAACAGATCTTTCTTTACAAGAACCCAGACAGATGGTTTTGTGTGCATGTTGTGTTGTTGCTGAATCTTACATCATGTCTACACTGGTCCACCGGACACAGCAAAGCGATCGTTGCAAGTCCATTTGGCCTCTGTGTCAATAGCTTTTGGAGAAAATAGAATCGGAAATAGAAAGGGGCACCAGTCATGCCACATCTAGTGTAGACAGTAGCTAATAATTCTAGGCTTTATTGGTTATAGTCATGCCTAACATGTGTAGTAGGAGCTGAGTGTTATAGCATGCATAAAATATCTGTCTACATGTGTTTGTGTTTGTTTAATAATAAAAATTCAACACCTGTTGGAGCCATTTCTTTCTTTTATCATTATTATGTTTGGATTAAATGGGCTGATTGGATAATATGATTACTGTTATTATTATTAAGTTTACATTTGATAATTATTGTATTCAGGTTTGAGTATTTTGTATTCGTATATTATTCATGTATAAATATTTGGTTTATTGTTTTGAATTTATGAATTAAGACTTTTATCCTGTCGAAATTGGGATTTAAGGAAGCCAGGTAGTAGGTGGAGTAGTAAGGGAAGAGGAATCAATTTTCAGACCGTGAGTTTGTATGTGGTGACAGGTGCTACTGAGGAGCAATGGAGCTATTTCACTGATTTGATGGCACAAGATGTGATAAAATAAAGATGAGAAAAGAATTCAGAACAGACTCACGCGTCATTGTTTACCCTAACCGAGATAGCGGCTTAAAGCAAAAAACCCTTTCAGTATACTGTAAATATTTTTTGTCCATATCAATGGACATCAGGTCAGAACAGTAGTACTTCCTGAACATTATACCAACATAAAAAAATAAAATAAAAAAAAATGATTGCTGGTATAATCTTGAAAGTTATTTTCAAATTCACAAAGATTAAGATTATAACATCTTTAATTTTGAGGATTTTGTTGTATAGATTGCATCTTGTTTATAACAAACATTATCTTCATCTTCCTCATCACTCCACATAATGTCCACATCTGAGATATTTCCATCTGCTATATGCTCAAGAACATCAAGATCTAAATATTCTGCATATGAAATTATTTCAGCAATGAATTAGTACATCGATAAAGTATTTTTTATGTAAAAAAGATCAATAAGCATTGCTGGAGATTTAATCTCAGTAACAGATCTCAACCGATTATACATCCTAATGGACAGACATATTTGTCCTGATCTAAAGCTTGCAATGTTACAAAAACATTTTAAACTTGAATTAGTAAGTGCAATCCCTCTTTTCTACATTCAATCTATGAAATATTGGCAAACATATCAATAAATCTGAATCAAAACATTGTAAATGTGGCTTATGTCTGTGTATGGAGTAAAATGATGCCATGCTGCTTTTCAGTGTAGTGGATATTTTTCAAATTTATCAAATGTCGAGCCTTACTGCCATTTGATTGGATGACAGTCGTCCACTCTCATGGACTGCTGGCTTTAAATTAGATGAAATGCTTAGGAACCACAAAAAAACTTAGGCTGACATGTAATGTCCATTGTAATAGACACAGGGTCCGAAGAACATTTCACAATATACACATTAAACAAACAAAAGACAGTTAAACAGACCTCATGTCTCCTTGGGGGTGCAGAATACATTTATACTCTATCTTTGCCAAAATTTGTTGTGATGAGATATAAATAAAAGTCCCACGCATATACCCAAGTAAAATATAAGCTAAGTTAAACTTTAAAACAAGGAAATAAGGCAGCAAGGAGGCTCAGTGGTTAGCACGGTTGCCTCACAGCAAGGAGGTCACTGGTTCGAGTCCCGGCTGGGCTAGTTGGCATTTCTGTGTGGACTTTGCATGTTCTTCCTGTGTTCGTGTGGGTTTCCTCACCCACTCGAATGCTGTCACTCGATTGAATGGGCATTATCAGTGGTTATCAGCTGAGAGATATGGGCCAGTAGGTACTGGTGGGTCAGAAGGTGGGCTTATCATCCATCCAAATGGTTTATCAGCTATACTAATAGAGAAGACTCCATATCCAGATCTGTTTTTATATTACTGTTGGGTTTAAGGTAGGGGTAGACAATACAATACAATTAATGGGGAATCTATTAAATAATAATTATTAAATAATTCTTGTTAACTTCCAGCCGCATCTGTATGTGATCTTTAGCTGATTAACCATGTGGATGGATGATACAGTAACAGCCTTCTGAGCCTACTAGGCATAGAAGGGCCCTACTGGCCCATATCTATTAGCTGATAATCATTGATAATGCCCATTCAATTGAGTGATATCATTCAAATCGTCTGGTTTCCTCCGGGTGCTCCGGTTTCCCCCACAGTACAAATACATGCACTATAAGTGAATTGGGTAAGCCAAATTGTCCATTGTGTATGAGTGTGTGTGAATGAGTATATTTGCGTGTTTACCAATACTGGGTTGCAGCTGGAAGGGCATCCGCTGTGTAAAACATATGCTAAAATAGTTGGTGGTTTATTCCGCTGTGGCGACCTCTGACATAGAGACTAACTGAAAGAAAATGAATGAATGAACAAGGAAATATATCATTGTTGTAATCTCCCTTTACTTGTCTATAAAGGGATTTATCTAAATAGTTAATTAATTAATTAATTATGTAATAGAAGTAAATGTTCATTTAGGGTGAACTATCCCTTCAAATACACACTTATACAAAATATATAAACAAAATATATAAATAGTATTAATTAAAATGCATATCTATGTCTTTGCAACTTTATCTATTAAATTACATATACCAGACAAAACAGCTTTAAAATTCTTCAACGAAACTTAACATGCACAGAATTTACTGGCATTTTCATATTATTTACGTTCTGCAAGAGATGCAAAGGCAATTTATTTGGAGACAAGCAGCCATGAGAAATGCACAGTAATAAGCCTGAGTAGGAGCATTCAAACACTTAAATTATGTGTCATCAATAGCGGCTCACTTCCGTGATTAAGGATGAATTGCATTTATGGTGACTGCAAACCATATAGGCAACCTTTTAAAATACATTAAGTGGTGTGCATTCAGCTTTGGAAATGCTTTTACGCTAGCTAAACTAACCATACTCTGACAGCAAATGAACTTTCCTGTGGTGCAAATGAGGAATTGTGATTTGTTTAGCTTTCACATGCTACTCTTTGAGTATATTTTAGCTCTCTCTGAAAAGCAGGTTCGGGTGACAATGCAAATGACATATCGTTGAATTTAGTCCTATCACAGATACAAGCAAGGGCACTCTTGCATTGTGCTGACTGTTTGAGTGACATAATCTAAACAAATACTGACTGTTACCTTATTTTTAAGTAAATCTAAGCATATATTAAACTTATTGTGTATGTGGGACTCTTAGTTTGAAAATGGGGGACATAGGAAAACCAATAAAGCATATGAAGCCTAAAGACTATAAGCTAAAGGCAGCCACGCATTTCTACATGTTGTTTTCTATCTGTTTGCAGCTTGTCACAATACAAAATGCAGGATATACAGATTAAAAATGTATTTAGTGCCACCCCAAAGAGGCAAAACTAAAGCTAAACTAGCCGAACTCTGACAGCAAATGCACTTTCCTGTGGTGCACATAAGGAATTCTGATTAATTTAGCCTTCACTTGCTACTCTTTGTGTATATTTTTAGCTCTCCCTGAAATGCAGGTCCTGGTGACATTGCATACGACATATTGTTCATTTAGCCTTGTCACAGACACTAGCAAGGGCACTCTTGCAATGTGCTTACTGAGTGACATAATCTAAACCAACACTGATTTTACCTTATTCTTAAGTTTATCTAAGCTTATATATGTATGTAGGACTCTTAGTTTGAAAATGGGAGACACAGGAAGACCAATAAAGCCAAAGACTATAGGCTAAAGCCAGCCACACATCTTTACATGTAGTTTTCTACCTGTTTACAGCTTGTCAGAATACAAAATGCTGGATATACAGATTAAAAATGTATTTAGTGCCACCCAAGAGAGGCAAAACTAAAGCTAAACTAGCCGAACTCTGACAGCAAATGAACTTTCCTATGGCAAATGAGAAATTCTGATGAATTTAGCCTTCACTTGCTACTCTTTGTGTATTTTTTTTAGCTTTCCCTGAAATGCAGGTCCGGGTGACATTGCATATGACATATCGTTCATTTAGTCTTGTCACAGACACTAGCAAGGGCACTCTTGCATTACGCTGACTGACTGAGGGACATAATCCTTGTCTCCTGCACACCGCTAGATGATTAGAGATTCTTCATCGCTGAAAAGAACTTCACATTTTCCGTATGAGTTACCCCGCCCGGACAAATGATCTAGGTGCATGACATCAACTGTTAAATAAGCTCAGGCCCAAAGCTATTCATTCTACTTTGTGGCTTCATTGTAATGTGTGTCCCACCATGCAAATCTTATTTCCCACCCTGGAAAGGCAAACGACAGGCTGGGCTAGTCTGTATGCAAGTTTAATATGGAGATTTCGGGACCGTCTGATAGACTTCTTCAAAAGCATCCATGTATGAAAGAACGTCTAGCTTTGTTTTTTTTGTTTTCTTTTGAAGTGAAGCAAATTTGGAGGGATAAAATGAAGACAGAAACCAGAATCCATAAAAGGCTTTCGAAAACAGGAATCAATGTGGAATAAGCTCTCAAACGCCTTCAAACTTTTCCATTTTATCCTAAATATGTCAAATTAAAAGATGTGCCCAAAAGAACAGACACACAAACACTCCATTCTTATTTGATTGCTCATCTTTCATCTGTGGAACACCAAAGTATTTTCTGATTCATCAGTCAGTTGTTGTTTTGGACTTCATTTACTTATTTTTAGGCCATATTTGATCAGGTTTATGATCCTTTATCAAGTCATTTTCAAAATATGGCTTCAAAGCAACTGGTCCCATGAAATTATAATGAAGTTTTTTAAATGTTAGTACCAGTATTGTTAGTTTTAAGAATATCTATAAGCTAGTGCGCTCCAAAAAAGTGACAAAATTGGTGTTTAGAAGATATAAAACTGATATAAACATGTAAGGCTTGTAGTTTGTTACTTCTGCCTAAATGGATCATGCCCCGCTCCATTCAAGACAGTTCACACTTGATGCGCTCAACCACTCTCAGTGGCAGAGCAGTGATAAAGCAAAATGCTATTGGCTTTTTTATACAAATTGGAGGAGCGACACTTTGTCCCACCCTCTCTTCATGTTTTGGTCATGTTTACATCAAACACTGAATAAATATGCAAATTTCAAAGCATTTCACTAGTGTGTGTCTGTGTGTACTTTGTATTCCTTAAATTGTTGTACCCCTTTTGGCTTCAGAACTGCCTTAATCCTTCATGGCATAGATTCAACAAGGTACTGGAAATATTCCTCAGAGATTTTGTTCCACATTGACATGATAGCATCAGACAGTTGCTGTAGATTTGTCGGCTTCACATCCATGATGCGAATCTCCCGTTCCACCACATCCCAAAGGTGCTCTATTGGATTGAGAACAGGTGACTGTGGCGGCCATTTAAGTACGGTGAACTCATTGTCATGATCAAGAAACCAGTCTGAGATGATTTGAGCTGTATGACATGGGTTGTTATCCTGCTGAAAGTGGCCATCATGGGTACACTGTGGCCATAAAGGGATGTACATGGTCAGCAACAATACTCAGGTAGGCTGTGGCGTTGACACGATGCTCAATTGGTACTAATGGTTACTAAGTGTGCCAAGAAAATATTCACCACACTATTACACCACCACCAGCCTGAACTGTTGATACAAGGCAGGATGGATCCATGCTTTCATGTTGTTGACGCCAAATTCTGACCCTACCATCCGAGTGTCACAGCAGAAATAGAGACTCATCAGACCAGGCAACATTTTTTCAGTCTTCTATTGTCCACTGGTGAGCCTGTGTGAATTGTAGCCTCAGTTTCCTGCTCTTAGCTGACAGGAGTGGCACCCAGTGTGGTCTTCAGCTGCTGTCGCCCATCAGCCTCAAGGTTGGAGTTACCGTTGCCTTTCTATCAGCTGGAACCAGTCTGGCCATTCTCCTTCGACCTCTGGCATCAACAAGGCACTTGCGCCCACAGAACTACAGCTCCCAGGATATCTTCTCTTTTTTTGGACCATTCTCTGTAAACCCTAGAGATGGTTGTGGATGAAAATCCCAGTAGATCAGCAGTTTATGAAATACTCAGTCCAGCCCATCTGACAACAACAACCATACTACGTTCAAAATCACTTAAATCTCCATTTTTCCTCATTCCGATGCTCATTTTGAACCACAGCAGATCCTCTTTACCATGTATACATGCCTAAATTCATTGAGTTGCTGCCATGTGATTGGCTGATTAGAAATTTGCATTAACGAGTCGTTGGACAGGTGCACCTAATAAAGTGGCCAGTGACTATTAAAAACTAGATGACCTTGCTTTGTTCACCATCAAGAAAAACATTGATCAAAAACATACATGTGGGTGAGTGTTCATCAAGACATTTTTGGAGTATGTGGAGAATTATTGAATTGTAACTTGTTTTAAGTAGTTGGCAGAAAACTGTCAATCTGATAAAGACAATTAGTGTGAAGAAATAATTCAGGATATGTGAAGTAAAGAGTCTCAAATTATGTTATCTGTTTGTAGACTGAAACAGTTTGAGAACTCGTGATGACTGCTGAAATGAAAGTTTCTCTTTTTTATCTTTATAATTATAGATGAGGTGATAGCTCTTATCATAATGTCATTTGCTCTTTGAACAAAACTTGACAAAAAATGGATGTAACACATTTTCCAGATATCATTGTACTTTTCTGAGGTTAAAAGTAAGTGTTGTACTTCTTGTCATCTCACAAATTGCAATTAACTTGCAAAAGGAGAGACTGGCTCTATTGTTACAGGGTTCAATTTTGGATTGCTTTATTGTCATGTTATTAAAATTGTTATATCATATTAATACATTTTTTATCTTTGACCCGAAAGCATCGACTGATTTATTCAGCTCTTGTTTTGGCATTTGCATAAAATTCTGTTGTAAGATGACACAGAGACAAATAGATTTCGTTTTTAGAGGGCATTCAAACCATTTTCATTGTCAATGATTATGCGTTTTAAGTACTCCTGTAATACATTCCACTTTTCCTGGGTTCACATCTAACACACTGTCCTCAAGTTGAACTGGATGATCTACTGCTCCTTGAGGTCATTTGCATAAATGAATTATTTGAACATATAAAATTATCCTGAATACCAAAGCGTATTATTTCACCTGAAGCAAATATAATCATGACAAATAGGGTATCGTCGAGTATTATTATCAGCTTCTGAATTACCAGCTTCCCTATTTAACCTCCGGCTGAGCAAACCAGACAGCCAGTCATTTTACCTTTTAGCATGTCAATTACAGCACACGCCAATCATGCTGAACTAAATCTATGGCTGTGTCTAACATCGATGGATTACGTCATAACAAGAGCTGTTCTCACTCCGAAAGCATCAAAAACTGACTCATACACCTTGTTAGGTAGACACCTCTAGGTGTAACCATATCAACAAACTAGGAAGATCATTCCTTTTAATGAGAAGCCTTTGCTGTCAAAACACAGACATGAGGAGAATGGGAATTTAATGTCATGAAATTATATACTGGGGTATGATTTTGCCGTTATGACTTATAAGCAGGGGTATGATTTTGTCATCATGACTTTTATGGTGGGGTATGATTTTTAAACTTACAAAGTGACAATATTTAATTTTCATTACATTTTTTAGACATTATGAGCAGCCAACCTAACCTAAACCTGATCATTTTTCTGACAAGAGATTAGAAAAATATAAAGGATCTTGTCCGCCTCAGCCAGACAGTGGTGTCTGGAGTGGATAGCACCACAAAGTCAACAATTTGCACTTAATAGGCACTCCAAAACTATAAAAGACAATAAAGCAACAATTATCTCACTTCACTAATATAGTGGAATGTTTAGCTTTTTAATAACAATAAGGCATTTACACGCTTCAGCTTTTGATATATTTATATTTATCTAATGACGTTGATATTTGGTGGATTTTAGATTGTGTTGGAAAGTGGCCAACATTGAGCAAACATCTTAAACCAACATCATATTGAGGTCAACTACTGACATTTATTCGTCAGATATGGCAACTAAAATCCAATGTCTGATAGACACCATAGTGGTAATGTCGACACAATGGCAAGCTGTAACATCGTTAGATGTTGAAACTTGATTGTTTTTAGGTTGGTTGGAAAGTGACCAAAATTCAATGTCTGTCAGATGTTGGACACTGACGTCAGTATAATGTTGGGTTCTGACGTCAACCAGATTTTCTTTTCCACCGAAAATTCAACATCCCCATGATGTTGTACAACATCAGTCTGTTGTCATGTTGACGTCCTGTGCCTGCTGGGAGAAAATGTAGAATTTGTTAAAGTTTGCCAAGAAATCCCAAAGATACGCGCACAATTGTTCTATTCTAATCTAGTGTTCATCCACAGTTTCAAATGACCCCAGGTACCGTACTCAAGCCTCAGTTCACTGTAAAGACACTGTTAAATTTAGTGGCACAAAAAACAATCATGGCATGGCGATGTTTCCAACATATTGGTGTTGGACCTAAGTATCTTTTAACAGGTATACTGGATCAGTTTGAATATGTTCCCCTTTGCAGAAATGCCCTTGAAATTATGCTGTCACCAACACAGCGACCCTAAAATCGCACGTCATGATCTTGCCAAGTACGATTTGATCCTGGATGAACATATATGTTGATCCTGGAACATCATTTTGTTCAAAAATGTTATCCATACCTATTGTCTACCCCTAAACCCAACCGTAACTGTAAATTATTCCCAAAATCAAAGGGGAATAATAGATAAATAGCAATCACGTAGAAATGCATAAACCTAAACTTAACATAAATGGTAAACATATCCCTTAATTCTGATTGGCTGACAGGAAAGTTGTTCCAGGATCAACATAGATGTTATTCCATTAACATGTCCTACTTAGTGAAATCAGGTTGGCGCCCCAAAACATGAGCAAGACAGCAACAGCTTAGTAAGAGGTGACACTATATGTTTAGTCATTCATTCATTTTCTACCGCTTTTCCGGGGCAGGGTTGCGGGAGCAGCAGTCTTAGGAGAGAAGCCCAGACTTCCCTCTCCCCAGACACTTTCTCCAGCTCCTCCGTGGGGGTCCCGAGGCTTTCTCAGGCCTGCCGAGAGACATAGTCTCTTCAGTGTCCTGGGTCTTCTCTGAGGCCGCCTCCCGGTAGGACGTGCCTGAAACACCTCCCTAGGTAGGTGTCCAGGAGGCATCCTGAACAGGTGCCTGAGCCACCTCAGCTGACTTCTCTCGATGTGGAGGAGCAGCGGCTCTACTCTGAGCTCTTCCCCCCCTGCGAAGAAAACTCATTTCAGCCGCTTGTATCAGAGATCTGTAGATCAACATAGATTGACGCCATTTGTGTGACAATAAAATTTGGTTGCAGAAGCAAAAAAAACTTTTTTTTTTAAATGCGCGAGGTTTTATTAAATTAAATTTTGTTTTATTATTTTATGGTCTGAAATACTTGTTTCTGGGACTCAAAAGCTTTTTGACTCGATTCAGTGCAAATAAGCAACAGTTATTCAAAATATTGTAAAAAAAAAAAAAAAAACACAAATATATAAATTATTAAATGTGTAAATAGACAAGAAGGTCGCTGGTTCAAGTCCGGGCTGGGTGAGTTGACATTACTGTGTGGAGTTTCCTCCGGGTGCTCCGGTTTCCCCCACAGTCCAATGACATGTGCTATAGGTGAATTGAATAAACAAAATTGTCCGTAGTGTATGTGTGTGAATGAGTGTGTATGGATGTTTCCCATTACAGGATTGCATCTAGAAGAGCATCTGCTGTGTAAAACAGGTGGCAGTTCATTCTGCTGTGGCGACCCCTGATAAATAAGAGACTAAACCGAAGGAAAATGAATGAATGTGTAAATAAATCTTTGTGTGTGTGTACGTTTGTTAATTTATAGCAAATTACTATCTCAACTCATCAATTCATTCATAAATACAACATTTCTATTTTACATTTGGAGGAAATGGCATCCATAGTTTTAGCGCATAATGACTGGAGACCATAACCTTGATAGGGTAGAGGAGGGAACCAATTGTTTTGGTTGTAAATTTCTCATTTTCAAACTATTAGATTTTATTAATAATCCTGCTAGTAAATATGACACCAGGGCAAGATCATTTGGACTGAATCAGACCCAAGCTATTAGCATAATGACTTATTAACAGCAGTCTTCACTCTTCTACAATATATCGACAGCCTGCGTTCACCCTTGGGCAGAAAACAGTGAGCAATCCTGTTACCCCAGAGAGGGGAAAAAATCTCATTCCACCTTTAATAAAGGAATCTCTAGAGTACTATTCTTTCCCTGTGCTCGAGTACCCTTAAAACTTTGACCTCAAAATGACCAGCTAGCTATGGGGAAATTAAGGCACACCGGTGAGCAACCACATACATACACACCCACACATGCACAGCTATCTTTATGGGGATATCCAATAGGCATAATTGTTTTTATACTATGCAAATTGTATATTCTACCTACCCCCTTACCCCAACCCTACACTCTAAAAATGCTGGGTTATTTCAACCCCTATTCCGTGTAATAGGAACTAACCCAACTCCTGAGTTTAAATTACCTGATTAGAATGTTATCACTTGATTGAATAACCATTATCAGGGATTATCAGCTGATAGATATGGGCCAGTAGGGGACTTCTGCACCTACTAATAGGCTCAGAAGGCTGTCATCATCCATTCACATGGTTAATCATCTATACTAATAAAGAAGACGCCACATCCAGATCTGTTTTTCAATACTGTGATGGATGTAGGGGTGTGGGGTTGGGGTAGGCGTTAATAAAATACAATTAATGGAAAATTTAATAAATAATATAAATGGTTCTCGTAACTTTCATCACAGTTGTATGTGATCTATAGCTGATTAACCATGTGGATGGATGATAACAGCCTTCTGAGCCTACTAGTAGGCACAGAAGGCCCATACTGACCCATATCTATCAGTTGATAACCACTGATAACGCCTATTCAATCAAGTGATAACATTCGAATCATTTGTTTAAATTAAATGAATTGGACCAAAAATAACCCAATGGGTTAGTCCATATTTTACTCAATTTGGGTTTAGACAAACCAGTATTTCTTAGGGTGCTTTCACACCTAGACATTTGTTTCGGAACCTCAATTGGGCATATGTGAAACCCGCAATCGCAATCTGATTCAGTTTGCCTGAATGAAGTGGTGGTGGCTCCGTTGAAACAAACTCTGGAGCGGTTTGGTTGTAGTGAGAAAGCAAAACGATACAACAAACTGACAAACTATATCACAATGCTTATATCACAGTATATTATGGATATGTAAATCATATTAATAATATAATAACAATAATAATGAAATGGTCAAGGCATTTTAGAACGACCAAAACAACATTTCAGATATTACTTTACATTACAATGTGCTCAGCCTCCTGGTTTGTCCATTCACACACATTTTAATCATCACATGAACTCTTATAACAAAATCACTTGACCTTTTTTAATGCGCATACTGGAATTTGTTGAAAAGTGTTTCCATCGTAGTTTATGCGCATCTTTTCCTATCGAATAAAAAGTTTATCCTACCCAGTTATGCGCATGTTTTTTTATGCGCATTTTTAAAATTAATTCTCATTTTGGTGTTTCCATCAACTGATTTTTTATGTGCATATCCAAAATGCAAATAAAATTAGGTGGATGGAAACTTAGCTAGTGATGAGGATAGATATCATTCCTACCGGTAAATGTGCATTTTATGTTGCGTACGAAAGGGAAAGCATGCAACTATTAAAAATTATTTATAATATCATTAACTTTTGGATTACTCAACGTCTGATATATAATCCATATATATTTTTTATAACCCTTGACAAGTGAAATAAGTCTATGCATGAGAAATTTTTAGCTCTGATTTATATTTGATGATGACTATGTCTGTGGGTGTCACTATTCAAAGTTAATATTCGCTTATAATGTCTTTTCTCATTGTCATAAAAATAATGACATATCACAGCTAAGCAGAATCCTGTAAAATAAATTCTGAACAATGTAGGAACCAATCGATACTGAAATTTAAAAAACGTCCATTTCCCGTGAACATTTGAGCGTTGTTGAGCACATTCTTAAACAGCGCTGACTTGCATTGTGTTCACATGCTCAACAGAATTGGCTGTGAAGGTCATCAGTTTACCAAACTCCCCGCTGTTTACTGTGTGTACAGGGACACTGGAGTGTTTTAAAGTCACGTCGACCAGCTAGTTTGTCTATGAGCTGACATACGAGAGATCCGCTGATGAATCACGCCTTAAAAACGCAGTGATGTAACCACAGACACAGTAAAGAGCGATGAGTTCGGTGAACTGATGACCTTCATGGCAAATCACAGACTTTTTTCTCCACATCACTCAACTGTTCGCGGGAAATGGACGTTTTTTTTTAAATGTCAGTACCAATTGGTATCGAATTGCAGTATCGTGACAACCCTAGACCAATGTGAGGAGAGTTTACTCGCACGTGACTTGTTTTAATATATTTGGTCCATTTAGAAACTTTGCCGTATGAAAGTGAACCACACCAAAAACGAAAAGCAACATTGTAACAATTTTAATCCCTAAACAATCGATCTACAGGTGTGAAAGCAACCTTACAGTGTAAACCCAACCCTCACCGGAAACAATCTGCACTTTTACATTTTCAAAATACTTGATTATGTGTGATTTGTGAGCCATTTTCCACATTGGTGCTGAAAAAAAGTCCTTTCAAGGTCAAAATTTACTGCTAAAGCTGTACTTGAGGCAGCATTTGGTCATAAGGAACATATAGAAAACAAGGAATGTGTACACACACACGTACACATGGATGTTGTATTCAGTTGGTACTGTATGAAACTGCATGGCAATGACAGCTCACTAAAATAACCAGACTATTAGATTTAATTCTAAAAAGTAAATGTAAAAAGAAAAACAGATAATAAGGTTATACTACTGGGCAAACTTCCATAATGACTATCCACTGAGACTGTGTTTACCACTTGAGCCATATAGTGAGGGTAAATTCAGCTGGAGGTCACGGCCAAGAGTGAAATATGAGATCAGGGTCATCACTTTTAATGAGTGCTTGTTGAGTTGCTTAAAATAATGTGTGATTTTCATGTGGTCTTAGCTATGTTTGTTAACATCAAAATAAGGCAAGTTCTTTAAAGTAAAACAACATACTTGAAATCTGAAATTATTACAAAGTGTACTTTCATTTGTTAAGAAACATGGCCAGGAAAGTGTACTTTCTTTAAATCATCTTTTTCGTACATAAATGATGATATGTTTTTCAAGAATTCACACTTAGCTGATAATCAATAAAGTCTATTTGGCATACTGTCCCAGGAGAGAGCCCTGAGCTCGTAATATCCTCGAGCCCGGGGCTCCCTCCCGTTGGAAGGGCGAGAGGGGGATTCGAGCTCAGGTAGGTCTTGAGAACTCCCCTGCTTGTCACCGTGTGAGAAGTGTAAACTAAAGTTGTTTTAGGTGATAATTTGGTTTAGTCAATTGGCTATGTTGTGCTTTTGGAAGGTGGGAGGAAACCCACGCAAACACAGGAAGAACATGTAAACTCCGCACAGAAACACCAACCAGCCCGATAAGAGGTTAGACCAGTGGTGTTCTTGCTGTGAGGCAACAGTGCTAGCCACTGGGCCACCGTGTCACCCTATCGGAAAAGGGGGAGGAAGTAGGGGTGGAACGGGGGAAGCTTCAAAATGAAGAAAACTGGAGTGAAAAACTTCTCTAATGGGTCATCTAATGGGTCAGATTACGGTGCTAATGAGGAGCCAGCCTTGTTGATCATAGATCACGTGATCCTCTCAAATTTAGTTTATAAATAAACCACACTTAAGATGTGATGTGCATAACAAACAGAGATTGGCTGAATTGAATCAGAAATGTTAAAACTCATCAGTTTAACTCTAGGGAAGATGTAAACTTAACCCATTTCCAAAAAAAGTGGAGAGTTCATTAAACACTCCTGATTTTTACACTTAAAAAATGACTTTTGATGCTTGTTCAAACTACTTATGGGGAACGAGACTTGTTTCATTCATTTTCTTTTCGGGTTAGTGCCTTTATTCATCAGGGGATGCCACAGCGAAATGAACCACCAACTTATCCAGAATATGTTTTACGCAGCGGATGCCCTTCCAACTGCAACCCATCACTGGGAAACACCCATGTACTCTTAACCACATACATACACTACTGACAATTTAGCTTACCCAATTCACCTATAGCGCATGTCTTTGGACTTGTGGGGGAAACCAGAGCACCCAGAGGAAACCCACGCGAACACTGGGCGAACATGCCTTTGGCTCAAAGGCTAGAACCAGCGACCTTCTTGCGGTGAGGTGAGAGCACTACCCACTGCACCGAAGTCTTTTTTTTATTTTACAAAATAAGATCTTTTCTGCAATAACTAAATTGGAATTTATAAAAAAAAAATCCAAATTAAAAAAGTGAACAAAACTAATAAGAGAAGACTCTTTAATACAAACAAACTAAATTTGTGACTATGCTGGGATTTGACATTTTTAAAAGAAATATCAGAATAGCTATGTTTTCGGTATAAGCTGAGATCTTTGCACATTTACAATGTCCCCTGCTGATGAAAAAAAAACTATTTTACTGGGGACTGAGATGGCTGGTGTGAAGAAAAACCTTTCCTAAACCAGAGAGCAGTGTGTACATACTGATTATAATAAATAATATGACATAATAAGCAGATTATTAAAATATGCAAAAACTAATTTGAAAAAAGTAAGGGTAAGAAATGAACAATCTAATACCTGCTTCTGTAACAGCACAGCTTTTTCAGTCTGAAAAACATCTTCACACTTTCGCTATGAAAACACTTTGTGATCTCTGTAACGTTATCACTCGTCAAAGCAAGCAAAGCTGCCAATCCCGCGGTGATCGTGGTTTGGCCTATTAATAGCTTTTTTGCTTATAGTACTGTCTGTGACAATAGTTTTTCACTGTTCTGAATCATATCTGCTGTTCTGTTAGTGTAATTAAACACCATTTTTGCAGAATTTACACACAGTTGGTGTTTTGTGTTATTACTGTTATTACAATTAGTTTTTGTACATGTTTTTAGACTGTGGGAGGAAACCAGAGTACGTGGGGAAAACCCACGCAAATACAGGGAGAACATGCAAACTCTGCACAGGGAGTGCCGACTGGCCCAGTTAGACTTGGACCTTTGGCCCTCCCTCTTGAGCCACTGTGTTGTCGATCATAGAATGAGGAGGAGGGAGAAGGGAAGGATGGAGGGGGGGGTTCCAAAAACGTAGATAGGGAATGAAGTTTAGGCAGGATATTTATAGTAGTTTTAGAATAATCTGATAGGCTAGCTAATGATTAGCAAAAAGGATCAATTGTCGTCGATCATATCACGTGCTCCTATCGAAATTAGTTTGTGAAACTTCACTTCTTTTGAGTTTTTTTTTGTGACAACCTAATTGTTTTATGTTCAATACACTTCAATTTGTACAAAATATTAGGTTAACTTAATGGATTTGTGTTGGGACAACATGAAGTAATTGGGTGGAACACAGCATTTTTTACAGTGTACAAAAGTATGAAAATGGCTAATGGATTTGAATGAACTGAATTTAAGCCGAGAAGGGAAGGATGGAGGGGGGGGGGGGGGGGGTTCCAAAAATGAAGATAGGGAATGAAGTTTAGGCAGGATTTGTATAGTAGTTTTAGATTGATCTGATAGGTTAGCTAAAAATTAGCAATAAGGATCAGCTGTCGTCGAACATATCACATGCTCCTCTTGAAATTAGTTTGTGGAACTTCACTTCTTTTGAGTTTTTTTTTTTTTTGGTGACAACCTAATTGTTTTATGTTCAATACACTTCAATTTGTACAAAATATTAGGTTAACTTAATGGATTTGTGTTGGGACAACATGAAGTAATTGGGTGGAACACAGCATTTTTACAGTGTACAACAGTATGAAAATGGCTAATGGATTTGAATGAACTGAATTTAAGCCGATAAGGGAAGGATGGAGGGGGGGGGGGGGGGTTCCAAAAATGAAGAGAGGGAATGAAGTTTAGGCAGGATTTGTATAGTAGTTTTAGATTGATCTGATAGGTTAGCTAAAAATTAGCAATAAGGATCAGCTGTCGTCGATCATATCACGTGCTCCTCTCGAAATTAGTTTGTGGAACTTCACTTCTTTTGAGTTTTTTTTTTTTTTTTGGTGACAACCTAATTGTTTTATGTTCAATACACTTCAATTTGTACAAAATATTAGGTTAACTTAATGGATTTGTGTTGGGACAACATGAAGTAATTGGGTGGAACACAGCATTTTTTACAGTGTACAACAGTATGAAAATGGCTAATGGATTTGAATGAACTGAATTTAAGCCAATTACAGTATATTATTAATTAACTATTTCTCAAATAAAGCAAGATTCTCTAGCTCAAGCAGGTTTTAAACGTACCTGTTTTGTATTATTAAATCTGCATGTTCAGTGACTTATCAGTAATAATCAGAATGCTTCAAGCATTTGATGTAGCAATTGCATTTTCATCTGCAAAACTTTTTAGGTGAGTTAAAGACATTCAAAAATAGACTACATTTGCACTTTAATCTCAAAGGCTCGTTCTGTTAAAAACGAGATCAGAACGTGACGTGTTTTTTCGACTGTTTTCCTCAGATAGTTCCACTTTAATGCAGCAATCGTTGAATGACTCATAATTTGTTTATGCAGTGTGATGACACCGTGTACTCAATTTACTAAAGAATACATTTATTTAAAAAACGTTCCTCTTACAAAGTGATTCCATGCAGTATGTGTTATGAGTTGTAGAAAGGCGGTGTTAGTTTGCTATCCATCTTCATCCTTTCTTACTTTAATGCCTTGACTTTATTCATGTGGCTCTGGGTTGCTTATGGAAATGTAATCACTCACATTAAAACTATAACAGGAGCTTTTAAGAACTCCATCAAACAGAGTTCGGTCTGTGTTGGCATTCATGGCAGCTCAACCTACACATTGGCTCCATTCCAAACTGCAGTGAGCTACCTAGCTAAACAGAATTCTTGATGCAAAGGGTGCTCCTTAAAGTAAACAGAAAATTATGGTGGTGTTTAATGATGAGTGCAGACTGAATGATTTACAGACTTCCTATTTTGATTATTCCTGTTTGGAATTGGTTTCTGTGGTTACTCATTTAGTTCCTCAGCAAGTACCTTAATGGAAAAATGACATGAAAAAAAAAGCCAATCACTTTGATGTCAATTGATATCAATTTGTTGTTGTTTTAACGTCAATGTAATTTAACAATATATATAAATATATATATATATATATATATAGATATATATATATATATATATATATATATATATATATATATATATATATATATATATATGTATGTACGTATATATATATATATATATATATATATATATATATATATATATATATATATATATATATATATATATATATACACATATATATATATATATATATATATATATATATATATATATATATATATATATATATATATATATACACATATATATATATATATATATATATATATATATATATATATATATATATATATATATATATATATACACATATATATATATATATATATATATATATATATATATATATATATATATATATATATATATATATATATATATATATATATATATATATATATATATATATATATATATATATATATATATATATATATATATACGTACATACATATATATATATATATATATATATATATATATATATATATATATATATATATATATATATATATATATATATATATATGTGTGTGTGCTATTACTACAGTAAACATTGATGTATTGTCATATATTTAGCCTTGAAAACTTCATTATTTGGTTATTTGTTTACATTATTACAGTTGTTGTATTATCACAGCAACTATGGAAATATCTCAATGGATTAATTCAAGCACTTTACTATGGTTCAAAAGCACTTAATTTCATATGGGCAGTGTTAAAACGAATAATCTCTTTCCAGTATCTTTTTTTTTTTTTTGAAACGTAAAATTTTAATAAAGCAGAGCATGATACTAGCAACACCAGTATCATACAAGTAGGGTTTGATTAGTGAAGCCCTGATTAGTAAAAGCTGTTAAGTGATTCTAACTGAAGGTACATTTCAAGAAGTTATGGAAATACCCGCATGAAAATAATACTATAGTATTAATGTCTAGCAAATACTAATCGTGATTTTAAACCATCTTATACTGTATATATTTTAATATTTAACTGTTTGTTGTATGGCATACTTAAAATATCAACTGTAGAGAACTCATTAATTCATTCGTTCATTGACTTTAGTAGTCCCTTTAGTAATCTGGAGTTGCCACAGCAGAATAAACTGCCAACTTTTCCAGCATATGTTTTATGCAGCGGATGCCCTTCCAGCTGCAACCCATCACTGGGAAACATCCATACACACTCATACACTACAGACAATTTAGCTTACCCAATTCACCTATACCACGTCTTTAGACTTGTGGGGGAAACTGAGCACCCGGAGGAAACCCACGTGAATACGGGGAGCACATTCCAGCCACAACCCAGTACTGGGAAACACCCATAAACCTTCTCATACACTACGGGCCAGTTTTAGTTCACCCAATGCATTTATACCACATGTCTTTGGATTGTGGGGGAACCCGAAGGAAACCCACACGAACACGGAGAGAACATGCAAACTCCACACATAAATGCAGCCAGAGCTTGAACCAGCAGCCTTCTTGCTGTGAGGCAACTGTGCCAGCAACTGAGCCACCATGCCATCCACAAAATAAACTTAACTTCTGCTAAAAAAAAAGATGCCAGTCTTTTCATCATTGTCTGCATTACCTTAACAGAATACTGAACATTAAGGTTAACGTGACTCCAGCTGCTCACCTTCTCCTCCTCACCTTGGATTATCGCTCCCTCAGAGGACCACACTTCAGTGGTTTTAAACCTCAATCACAGCAGAGCTGGAACTGGTTGCCAAGTCTCTCCAGAAAGAGGTGCTTATCCAGTTCACTCCTGAAATGAAGGCCCATCAAGTTGATAAGACACCTGGTCCCCTCTTAACACAAACTAACATTAACAGTGATGGTATATATATATATATTTGAAGTCAGAATTATTAGCCCCCCTGAATTATTAGCCTCCTGTTTATTTTTTTCCCCAATTTCTGTTTAACGGAGAGCAGATTTTTTCCACACATTTCTAAACATAATGGTTTTAATAACTTATTTCTAATAACTGATTTATTTTATCTTTGCCATGATGGCAGTACATAAAATTTGACAAGATATTTTTCAAGACACTTCTATACAGCTGAAATTGACATTTAAAGGCTTAACTAGGTTAACTACGCAGGTTAGGGTAATTAGGCAAGTTATTTTATAACGATGGTTGGTTCAGTAGACTGTCTAAAAAAAAAAAGCTTAAAGGGGCTAATAATTTTGACCGTAAAATGGTTTTAAAAAAATTCAAAATTGCTTTAATTATAGCCAAAATAAAACAAATAAGACTTTTTCCAGAAGAAAAAATATCCTCAGAAATACTGTGAACATTTCCTTGCTCTGTTAAACATCATTTGGGAAATATAAAAAAATAAATAAATGAATAAATAAAGGGGGCTAATAATTCTGACTTCAACTGTGTATTATATATATATATATAGTTAATTGAATGCATTGTCAAGAGCATAATTCATATTATTTGCAGCACAGGCTGACTTGAAATACATGCCTCAGCCTATTTATATATTTTTTTAAAATGCATTGCTCCGGGTACTTTTCAATGCACATTTCAGATGGTAAATCCACTAGAGGGTGCTGTTTACATATTTTGTGACTCTGAATTACATTACTATAGGATGTTTTGTTATACATTCTTGTATGACTTGTCATAGACCAGTAATCTGCTGACATAAACCCTACCCTAAACCAAACCAATTGCTTTCAATAGCAAACTGTGTAGCATGAACAAACAATGAACAATACATTTATTACAGTATGTAAATATTGTATGTATGAAAGTATGAAAATGCAGTTGTACATTGTTAGTTATGTTAACTCACAGTACAGAAACTACTGTTAACAAGCATGATGTTGTTTTTAATAATACATTAGTAAATGTTGAACTATGATGAATAAATGCTGAACAAGTATTGTTCATAATTAGTTCATGTTAGCAAATCCATTAACTAATATTAACTAATGTGCGACCAAGTAGCCTACTGTACTCCATGCCCCTACATTCACTTTGAAAAGTGTCACCTTTCATTTCATTTTCATTTCTTGGCTCTTGGTAATATTTATTATTATGATTATTATGATTATTATTATTATTATTATTATTATTATTATTATTATTATTATTATTATTATTATTATTATTTTAACGATCTAGCGTTTGGAACAGAGCCAGTGTTTTCTGTTCATCACCTCAACAGCTGTACACGTATGTGTCGGTGGGTCTATATTTCGTTGAGAGGATCTACAGTTCTTTTGTCCAGGTATCCACACTTCCAAACCTCTGTTCAACTCCACAGGGCAGGCATGGATTAGCCAGTCAAGGCTTTGAAGTCAAATTCACACCCAGAGTCAATACACAGCAAGAGCCCCTCAGGATTAAAATCAGATCCACCCCATGACGTTACTTTGGTAACTCAAAATAACAAGGAGCAGAAGCGCTCAGAACTCAGAGAACACCAGGAAATTGAGAAGAAACCTGTTAATGTGTGATCTTTTTTTAATGCGAGAGATACATTCGTACTGTACATATAAGGTGGTGCATTAATGATAAGCAAAGTACATGATGGATGCCGGGTTAGTTTAGTTCTTTTTTAAGGCCATTCTGCATTTGGATCACTTTGACCTGGAGGAGATGCACAAAAAGATTCAGGCTATAACTTTTATGTGAACCTTAACGCAAGTGATCAAAAATTTAGTAAGTGTTTCATGAGACAAGTAATACATTCATTCATTCATTGTAATTTTTATGGATAATTTTTAATATACGTTTACAGTGATAATAATTATGACCATTAAATAAATGAATAAATAAACAATTTCCTCAGTTATTTGCCATTTTACATGCTAAATCTTTTAATGGGCACCTAGTTTACCCCTTTTTAAGACTTAATATTAATATTATGGTTCTTCTGAATGTGCCAGTTTAGATTCAGTTCAAAACACAATTCAGATTTTTTTATTAAAACGGTTTTAAAGTGTTTAGTGTGTTAAAAAGTGTCATTTTGGGGGGGTGTACACAGGTCATTGTTTTACGGGTGTGTTGCTTCACATGAAAATTTGTTTCGACTTCCCGCCCAACTTAACTAGAGGAGCCAAGAGCTCCTCTGCTTTGTGTATGGCAACAGACAGGCAGACAGAGGCCCAATCTCAATTCTATTTTTGTACCCCTACCCCTTCCCCTTGGCCCTTAAAACTGAGGGTGATGGAGAAGCACTTAAAAATGTACCCCTAAGAATTGGGACAGGACCACAGCACCTGCACATGTCATCATATGTCATCGAGATCTCTTGGTTCATATGAGATCAGACAATAGCGACTGCTGTAGTTATTCCAGTTGCTTTGTTTTTTGGGATTTATCTTCAAGAAATCACTGAAGGCATATATCATGTTATCATAACGATCTAATGTGGCAATAATATCGTAACTATACTGTGCATTTACACAGTGGACATATTCATTTATGTAAACACACGAAAACAACATTAAAAAACTGACACTGTAAAAAGCTCATTCCCAGCCACTAGACTTTTCTGACAGGGTATTCAAGTGTCATCAAGTGTCAATGTTGTGGGACTGCTATACAGGATTTATTATTATGGATTATTGATCGCGAAATTTAGCGGGTTTTATTTTAGCGTTTTCTTTTTTTTTAAAGCATGATGGTAAAAGATGAATGCGTTTATGAATATATATTATAATATGAATATATTAAAACATATGTTAAAATAACAAAATTTGTAATAATGACAAAAAAAATACTGATTTGTGGATCTCCTTACTTCTGGGTTCAGCAATACTGCTGTTGTGGCAGGTGTATTCTGGGAAATGTTCTTACCCCTTGATTTCGAGTGTGGTCCTGAAAAATCTTCGTTCAAAGGGTTAATCTAACCCCTCTCCTTAGCCCTACGCCTTCAAGCTAAAGAGAATTGGGACACCCCTACCCCTTGACGTGAATGCGTAAAACGAGGGGTAGGGGTAAGGGGAAGGGCTAAGGGGTAGAATTGGGATTGGGCCAGAGAGAAGCAACATGAGTGAGAGGAATAGCATTCAGTCGTACATGTACGACTCGGACACAGACCAAGCAGACACTACAAAATCATTTGTGTCTTTGTATATTATTACAGCAAACTGTGTGCTAGTTTAAAACTCTGAGCTTGTACACTAACCACGCACCCTGAATTAACTTTGACTGAGGCTATAACTAAAGGGCGTCATACACCAGATGCGCTGCTCAGAGCAGCGACACGGCACACCAGACGCGCACATTTGCATGTTATTTAAAATGAAACTATTCAGATGGCGCTCTGTGGCACGGCAGTGTCTTGAGTCGTGGCTTTGTGCGACTTGCGGCATTGTTGTGTGTACACTGATAGAAACCTATGTTTAGAATTCTTAAATGCATGGCGCTGCAACTTATTTCCAATGGAGGGACGCGCACATGAGGCACTTTCCAGCTGCACCTAATTAAGATGACAGGGAGCTTCTGTGACCGTGTGAAATGCAAACGACTGAAGTTTAAGGAAGATGCAATGAAAAGTACACGTTTGCAAACTCACCTAAAGTTACAAACAATGGCGCTGATGAGAGCGATCATGTTGATCTTGTGTTGAGCCCAATGAGCCTTACATCTAAAAAGTAGAGCAAGGGTGTTCCTTTGGTAACATCGCTTTGACTCATGCTGAAAATGGCAGACGTGAAACAACAAACTGAGGATATGGTAGTGCACGCCTGTCAATGAATTTTGGTGGGCGGGGGGACTGAACTCCTACTTCAAGTTGTGGTCGATCTCAAAACCACCGTTTTTATGTTGTTAAATTAAATAAAAAAGCACTGGGTGTGTTTATATCACCACAATATGATGGTTTCTACACTATACCTACGTATATGTCTGCCCAAACAGATTGAAAATTAATTTTTTCACCATAGGTGCCCTTTAAAGTATATTCATTTATATGTAAGCAGCCAGTTTGGAAGTTGATAACACCAGTTTGCTAAGATGTCGGAGTACATAAAACAGCCTTGAGTAAGAATTGTACTTTGTATGAGTTCTTTTCATTTGTATTACTGACCAACACATATGGTAGATATTGCTAAAAATAAAGTTCAACCAGAGCAGCTTTTCAAACATATTGCGGTCTTTTTTTTTGTATATTACGACATTTTAATGCATTTTATTTTGAAATGATGCAATTTATTCAGAATTTACCAGTGTTGGATCAAATTAACCTTTGATAAATGTTCACATTTATAAATCTTTCTGACCTCCACATATGGTAGATGTCGCTAAAAATAAAGTTCAACCACAGCAGCTTTTCAAACATATTGCAGTATATATTTTTGTATGTTGTTATGATGCTTTTTAATACATTTTATTTTGTATTTTAATATGATGTAATTTATTCAGAATTTGCATCAGTGTTGGATCAAATAAACCAATGCTAAATTAGCACATTCAAAAACCTTACTGACCTCCACATAGTTTATATTGCTAAAAATAGTTCAACCACAGCAGCATTTAAAACATATGGCAGTCTATTTTTTTGTATTTATGATGCATTTAAATATGATGCAATTTCTTCAGAATTTCCACCAGTGTTGGATCAAATTAACCATTGCTAAATTAGCACAATTATAAACCCTACTGACCTCCACATAGTGTTTATATTGCTAAACATAGTTCAACCACAGAAGCATTTAAAACATATTGCAGTCTATTTTTTTGTATTAATGATGTATTTAAATATGACGCAATTTCTTCAGAATTTCCACCAGTGTTGGATCAAATTAACCACTGCTAAATGCATAAATAAATAATAGTATGGACCTCCACATATTGTAGATTGTTACGCTGGTAGACAAGACAGAGGTGGTTGTCTTTTCACAAGTTTTATTCAAAACAAAGTCACTAATCACAAAGGCAATGCAACAGGTTGATGTATATGCTGTTGTGATATTCATACACAGCAATATGAGTGTCAATAGTTGTAGCATTCGATCTCACTAGCGTTTGCTCTCTGTAGACACAGTGGGAGAGTATACAGACACACAGTACATCTAGTAGATAGTGGGTCTTCTGGTAAACTGTATTTTAATGTATTTTATTATGATGAAATGTATTCAGAATTTTCACCCGTGTTGGATCAAATTAACCATTGCTAAATGCAAACAATTATAAATTTAACTGACCTCCACATATTGTAGATAATGCTAATAAATAAAGTTCTACCACAGCAGCATTTAAAACATATTGCAGTTTATATTTTTTGCATTTTAATATGATGTATTTTAACGTATTTTATTTCGTATTTTAATATGATGTAATTTATTCCGAATTTTCACTAGTGTTGGATCAAATCAACCATTGCTAAATGCACACAATTATAAATCTTACTGACCTCCACATATAGTAGATGTCATTAAAAATAAAGCTCAACCACAGCAGCTTTCAAACATATAGTAGTATAGCAGTATATACAGTATCTTTGTATGTTATTATGATGTTTTTAATGTGTTTTAATTTGTATTTTAATACTATGTATAATTTATTCAGAATTTTCACCAGTGTTGGATCAAATGAACCATTGCTAAATTAGCACATTTATAAATCTTACTGACCTCCACATACAGTAGATAACACTAAGAATAAAGCTCAGCCACAGGAGCTTTTCAAACATATTAGACAGAGACAGCTGTAATCTCACCACACGTTCTTTATGACAATTCTTACTCTCGGCCTGTGTGAATCCATACCGTTTTAATGAGATCCATGTGTTTTCTTCACCAGTTAAAAATAAACAAGTAATATTCAATAGGTCTTCTGGTTTGAATGAGTGCCAAAGCTGGCGTCTGTCTCTAAGGTCAACTTTGCTTTATTCCTTCTTAATTTCCCTCTTGTCCTGCAGTCATGTTCAGTCTCTTCTGGCTTGCTTTTATTGTCTGTGAACGCACAGATGTCAGCTGGTATTGACATAATCAGGAAAAGTGGCGCTGATGCAGTGACATTTGCGGTAATAGCATCCTGCTAATGTTCACATTCACACCGGACCACATGGGACAAAGGACAAAACAGTACAAATATACACAGAGGCCATGAATTTTGAGTGCACTCACACAAATACACACATGCAAGAGCCACGCACATGCACACACACACACGCACACACACACACACACACACACACACACACACACACACACACTTCTTTAATATGGAAGAAATAGTTAATTTTGACACTCCTAATATATATATATATATATATATATATATATATATATATATATATATATATATATATATATATATATATATATATATATATATATATATATTAGGGGTGTCAAAATGAATTGTTTCTTTGGTGCACCATGATGCAGATGCAGAAAATTTGTTATGCGTTCAGTAATAGATCCTAACCAGTATATAATATATATATATATTCTGACCAGTGATGATATACAGCCATATCGCACTGCTACGTGTGAAAAATTGCGTTTACGGCATAATTGTGTACATAAAAAAAGAAAATCAAACATGGAGAGTCTCAAAACCCTTTTGTACAAGGAACTACTTTCTTACACCATTCATTCACATTTGCAGCTGATGGTGAAACCAGCAGAAACCGTTGCGTAAAAACACGTCACTTTAGAGCTAGTATTTGAATGATTATCTAGCAAAATGTCAAAATAATGACAAAACAGGTTACTTTGCTTACATGTTAGTATTATAAGGCTGAACGGCATGAAATGCCATCAGTCTACAGAGATTTCCCAGTAGCAATCGGGAGAGCACAATAATTAATCCTGTAAAAGCCAAAGCAAACCAAACACTAGCAAATTACTATGGTATAAATACAGCACTACAACATACAAAAGAAAGAGATTGATTTAGAATGTCACTTATCTGTTTTATAATAATTTGATCAGCTGTAGTTTGAAATTATGCTGAGTTTTTCTATTCTAAGCACTTATTATGCGGTCTCTGTCACCATCTTTTAGCGCAACCGTCTTTGCTCTGCTCAGTATAACAGAAATTATATTTAAATAGCCACTATCCTTATAAATAAAGCTTAGTTTGATAGAAATCGATTGCATAGTTGCAATCTAAACAACTACATTCTCACCTATAAAGCCTCAAAAGTACATTATGTTGTCCAACAGCTGCAATATTTGTCAAATTGTAGTGAGTCTATTGCTCTGCTGTCACTCTGTGAGGGCGGAGTAATACACAAAAGGGAAGAGGCTGTATGAGTGCTTTTATTGCAGAAAATCAGATTCGAGAACCAGACAAAACTGTTTTACATAAAGCTTACAATTATTATTATTATTATTATTATTATTATTATTAGTAGTAGTAGTAGTAGTAGTAGTAGTAGTAACATTAAATATATGTATCATTTCAAATGCAAAAGATAAAAATATCTACACACAGTTATAAATACATGCATTGTAAAATATATAAAATGTCGTATCATGAATGCTGTAAACAAGTGTGCACGTGTATTCAAGATTAGTATTAAAATAAACAAATAAAAAAAAAAATAAATAATAATAAAATATTTATTTATTTACTTGTTTTTTTATTATTATTTATAACTAGAAATGATTAATGACATATTATAATTACAATTGCATATTGTATCATTCTCCCCTGTTAATAATCTCATTTTGAGTTTAAAGTCATCCTTGTTTTATCTTTGACTTTTACACTCTCTATTTGAGTCCCGGGTGTTTCCGGTCACACATCTCTGATGGTGTACACTGTGAAACTCATTGTCTTTCATGTAATTACTTTCAGCTATAATAAGACTGTGTCCTGCCACCAGCTGTGCTGTATGTTTTGTGCGGCTAATATTATGTAAATGTATAAGTTAATCGTCATTGTCCTTAGCAGGAGCTTGTTTGTGTTTTCAGTTTGTCATGCTGGGCTGAGAAATGCAGGAGATTAAAGACTGACATATTATAAATGCAGCTTATAAATACTGAAGCTAGTTATTCCATTTGTTATTTCAGTGGACATTTCATAGCAGTATGTCTTTAAAGTCTTGTCTTCTGAAAGCGAGTGATCATTTCCATCATTATTGCTGTAAAAAAAAAAGATATTCAGTTTATTCTACACACAGCATGTGACACCATTTGGGAACCTTGCCTCAGACTATGGCATGCTTTTCAGCTATAAACAGCAAAGCAATTATACTGTAGAGTTGAAGACATAAAACAATGAAACATAAAAAAACAAATCTAAAACAAAAAGATTTAACTATTTGCAGCCTTCACTTGTGGCTCGTTTCCACTGACTGGTACGGTACGGTACAGTTCGGTTTGGTACGGGTCACCTTTATCAGGCTTGCGTTTCCACTAACAAGGGTACCCTTTTGGTGGGCGTGGTGTATGACAGAAAGTTTCAGTCGACGTCATTCTCGCTCGAAATGTCTACAATAAAGCTGTATGGGTCGTTCACATATCATATGAGAAGCACTTCTCACAACACAGATGCTTTACACACATAAATACTTGTGTAGAAATGTTTATTATTAACTTTTCAATGAACATGAGTTGATTATAACTGCAGATATTTGACAGTGCGAAACAGACTACTGTAACGTCTGTAATTATATTAAATAACTAAATAAATGAACATATATAAACACATACAGCTCCTTACAGTCTCCGATATGTTACCAACTACAGAAGAAATACATATAGCAGACATTTTGTTCGTATTTAGGTTCAAAACAACACAAAATATAGCCTACAGTCAGTGAAAACCTCTCATCTGTGTCTGTAATCTTCAGCAGCACATGTAGCCTCTGTTAGAGAGTAATTCCGTCATTCCCAGTTCATATTAGTCCAAAAGGTGAAGATAATAAGTTAGTTATACATGGCATTTTGTTCATGTTTGCTGAATAATAATGTGCTCCTTTTTTCCGGCTTCTCCTTTGTTTCTTCACGCTTCACTCTCAATGTCAGTGTCTAACAGGATCAGGTTTCAAAAGCACGTCAATAATCAAGCGCAGGTTATTATCATCAGCTCAAGAAATTTGTTATTTCAGATATAATGTTAGACGCGCGCTTGCGCTAGCAAGAAAGCGAAACCGCTCGCGCCTCAGACTGGCTCGTAAAAAACTACGGGGCACAGGGTAATTCTGCTCTTCTTCTTGGCTTTGTGGCTGTACATCAAGACGACGACAAGGTTTGTTTGAGCCCAGATTGACCATGGCTCGTTATTATATGCATTTATAATTCCGCTATAATCTCTCGCTGTGTATTTCAAACATGGCGGGTTTTTTGTTTTCATTCTGGCTTGTTGCGTAAGCGAATGACATATCTCTGTAAACCAATAGCGTTCAGCTGCGCGTGTAGCTCCGCCTTTTGGTACCCTTTCTCGTGTTTGGTATCCTTTCGAAAGGGTGCCGAAAAAGTGGTACGGTACGGTTCGGTACGCCTTTTGACAGTGGAAACGGCCATAAAAGCGTACCAAACCGTACTGTACCGTACCACTCAGTGGAAACGGGCCATTGGTGTCCAAATGCTTATGTGGAAATACACATGAAACTACTTTTAAAACAACACAGCAAGTTTGAATTAAAACCAATACAATTTCCATTACAACCAGAACATTTGTCATAGATTCAATTGGAACATTCCAAGGTAGCATCCCTGATAACAACTGCTGAACTAATAACAGTAACAAATTCGAATTGCATTGAAAAGTGAATTTGTCTACATTGTCTTTCACTGTTTAATATGATTTACTGTGATAACAACTGGCAGGATGTACTTTATTCCTTAGGGCTGATTTATACTTCTGCGTCAAGCACACACGTTTGCTCCGGCACAGCATTTGCACAGTCACATAGCCCTCATCATGGCTGATGCTGATGCTTACGCGCACCGCTCAATAAAAAGTAACTACATGTTGCAACAACGCATATCGCAAGCTCTGTGATTGGTCAGCTCCGTTCATTGATTGATTAATCTGTCAGTCATTTCCTCCCCGGTTATGTCACTCTTACGTCATAGCCAATAGGCAAAGACCCCCATCATAAAAGCACGTATCAGACCCCTCACCAGCCCTTCCCTTAATTTTCCGCTTGTTTATGTGTTTGTGTGATGCGTTGCGTTTAGAAAGAAAACCCTGCTGACTGTATATCTGTTGTTGCCCGTTTTTGTGTGTGCACACTATCCGTCCGTTATCTCATTCCATTTTCTCAGTTTACGTTGTTTACGAGGCTTGGACGAAGCAGACAGGTAAGAAGGTCACGTAACATACATCTTGCAACACGTAGGACTATTCTTGTGTTTAGTACATTATAAGTTAAGGGCTAACGCCACCCCTTGTACTTTTTGGATAGACACGATAGATAGTTAGGACTCTGAAGACTCGTCGCGTGTTTATTATTTTGTTTTCAAATCTTTAGTTAGTTAGTTAGTAGACTTTATGGTCCTCACTTTAAAACGGAACAAAATTAGGATTCTTTAGTGATTTACCCTGCTGTTGAGCTCCTTTCCTCCTCATCCCTGTCTATGAGGCGCCGAACACTGTATCAGTGCACGAGAGAGACCATGTTCACTTCGCTCCATGCTGAAAAGATGCGTTTCTTTAATAATCAATCGTCCTTGTGTCGCACGACACAACTAATCAATTATGAAATTAGTTGCCAACGCTTTTAGTAATCGATTTTTATCAATTTAATCGATTCATTGTTGCAGTCCTATTAGTATCATTAGTAAAAGTACTACAACAAATTAAATTGAGTGGATTACTTACAATATTGTTGTGTTGTTCAAAAACATAGTATTTACTATAAATTACTCCCTACAGAAAAAAAAAAAATGCTTAAACCAGCCTAGGCTGGTTGGCTGGTTTTAGCTGGTCGACCAGCTTGGTTTTAGAGGGGTTGTGGCCATTTCCAGGCTGGTTTCCAGCCATTTCCAGCCTGGTCTTAGCTGGTCAGGCTGGGAGATGACCAGCTAAAACCAGCTTGAGCAGCCTAGACAGGCTGGGAGCCCAGCCAAAACCAGCTATGTCCAGCTAAAACCAGGCTGGTCAAGCTGGTTTTAGCTGGATTTAGCTGGTCATTTTCCAGCCTGACCAGCAAAGACCAGGCTGGAAACTACCTGGAAATGGCCAAAACCCCTCTAAAACCAGGCTGGTCAACCAGCTAAAACCAACGGTTTAAGCTGGATTTTTCAGCAGGGCTAAAGTATTTAGTATTTTTTGTAGCCCTATATGGATGCACTTGGGCACATTTGCAGGACAAACTATAAGTTAATTTAAAACCAACTCAACTAACTCAACTAACAAATATTTAAAAAATCTAATCAGCTTTTACAAAAGCATAGCATCAGAAATAATATTATTTCATCTTAACATGTACTTTTCGATTTAATTCGATTCACCTTTATTTGTATAGCGCTTTTACAATGTAGATTGTGTTATAGCAGCTTCACATAAAAGGTCATAGTAAATTGGAACAGTGTAGTTCTCGAGATATGGTAAAGAGGAATCCTGCTTAACAAATAACCCCTCTCCCTCAGTCATCTTTCCATCAAGTAAGTTAGCCTAATTGTTAGCCTAATTGGCTGGTGACATCACCGACCAGAGTGAGAGGTGGCAGTAACGCACCAAAAAGTTTGTTGTCGACCATCGCAAGACAGGAAGAAGAAGAAATCATCAGTCTCGCAATCATACGGATTTACTTTCATTGGCATCGACGTTACCGCCACGCTACTGAGAAATGTAGTTAAGTTAGTAGCATCACTACTTGTAGTGGACGCTACTGCCCAACACTGCTGTCTGCAATACTTGTTTCTTATTCCACTTCACATTGGACTGCTGATAAGCTTTATGCAAGGGATGAAGTAAAAATTTATTCTTTTTTCAATTCTTTTAAACACAAAGCTGACAAAAATTAACAGCTGCATTGAGCATACACTAACCTACATATTATTTAGTTACAAGATGGTGTCAGCAGTTAAATACAAACATAAGTGGGAACGTATTCAATAATAATCAAGACGATTCAAAGTTCCCATATGAGCCTACGATATTAGGTTCAGCATTTACTATTTGGGAATAACCTACCTTGGAATGCCATGATTGACCAATCAGAATCAAGTATTCCAGACAGCCATATAATAAAGCAAGATGGCAAATGTGTTAAAACATAAATGCTACATAAGTAATACAAAATACTAGCAGTACTCTCGCAAGACAAAATGCTAGCAATGTACTACAGCATGCTATTTGTGTGGCAATAAAAATATGATGTTTGATTGCTAGAAAAATGCTAACTCACTGAAACATACAGCTAAATCACTAGAAACCTGCAACCTATGAGATAAGTTATGTTAGCATTGTTAAATTATGTAGGTTATTTACTGCAAGCTGTGCTGTCATGCTAGAAACAGACTGCCATTAAACATGGTAGTCGAGTGCTAAATCAGCTTCCATGCTAGCTATCTGATAAACAACAGTGTTAATATATGTTGAATCATGCTAGCTGTATGCTACAACATATTAGCAGTGTGCTAAATCATCTTAGCAGTGTGATAATACATGCTAGATCTTAGCAGAAACATGCTATACCTACGTAGCAAAACAATTGCACTGCAATAGTAGAGACATTCTCTCTACGTGAAAATCTTAGTAATTCTTACTACGAGCATGCTACCTATATGACAAAATGCTAGTGATTTTGCTAGCTAATATCCAATGTATTGTCAGCTACTTTGGAACTTTTGATATTGTTTACATTCCAAATTCTTACATTTTGAATTAACTTCTCACAAGACAGAACAAAGTTGTTTAATATGTATAGGCTACTGTAGCTAGAATTTTATTAAGCCTAGGCTACGTGTTCCAATCTTGTAAACTTAAGCGAGACATTCATATTGTGGACAGTCTTTGTTTCTAACAGAGAAGCAGGTCTAATCTGAATAAAACATTAAATCTGCCAGGCTTTGCCATGTAAATGCATGCTAATTTATGTGTGAGTGATGTGCAGGTGTTGAGCTGATCAGTTGTAGAGGGGCAAGGGGATGTGATTTCTCTTCCATGTTCATTTGTCATCATCAGTGTTTTTCACAGGGTGGTCAGGGAATGATTCGAACCCCACCCCAATATAAATATAGCTTACATGTACATGCTGAGCTCAGACATTTTCATTGATATACACTATATGAATAAGTGGTTGACATTCAGTAAAAGTTCTAACTCAAAACAACAAAGTAATACTGTATATAGACTAAAATATATAAGCCATGATGATTTAGCACACACAATAATGTGCTCAGATTAGCATGGCTAATGTTTTGCTAACAGTTGTATTATGTGATTCACTGATTATATGAAGAGCTGCAGAAATAACCTTTTACAAAATGTATTTACATAAACAAAAGATGTATATTGCTAATGACAAAACTGGAGTGTGAATTGTCTAACTCAAAATGTAATGTGTATCTATAGATGTTTTTGTCATGGTTCTCTTGGTATGTGAACACTGACAGATGTTTTAGGACTTTTACATGATCACATGAACATGATCGTGTAACACTGAAAGGAATAATGTCTTCTGAAATCTGGGCTATGTATTTATTGATATTTTGTATCATCATATAACTCATTATAAAAAAAATATGTATTTATCAAACACATTCTTATATAGAACTGTACTAATGTGATCAGGCAATCCTAGGACCTTTGTGGGAATGTGCAGTTTTGTCCAAGCATAAACAGGTGTCTGTCGCCCTCGTGTGTCAGTGATAGGAAATACACTTTCCATCAGCCACTTCTGATGTAGAGCAAGGTTGTCAAAACTTGACCCTGGAGTGCTATGTCTTGAAACGTTCAGTTTCATCTCCAAATACCCTGATAATTAGGGTCTTTCTGTCATAGCCTGTATCTGAGATCGCAGCCTATCTACCCTCATTCGCTATTCCCTGCATTAGTTCACAATAAAGGAGTGAATGAAAACGAGTGAGTGATTTCGAGCAATGAGTGCACATTTTCTTTGATAAATCCTTGATAAATAATTTGATAAATCCTTCAGACAGATTATATTTTCAACTTCTTGGTCAGACCCTGTGGTAGTTAAATAACATGTCTCTATGAACAGGAAGTCGCTGAGACTTTAATTTTACTGAAATTTGAACTGAAATCGAATTTTGAGTAGGGAGTGGGTTTTTTTGCACATCACTCATAACAATCTAATGACAGGAGGGGCTTGGTTATTAATATTGTGGCTGAAGCCATCAAACTGATATCAGCAGTAAAATACAGCCAATCAAAATGCAAAAGCAAATATTCAGGATTTGGTTGAAGATTATCATAAACAATTTATTATTATTATTATTTTTTTTTTTGTGGATTAACTTGCACGGATTAATGGGCTATATGCACACAGACTTTTCAAGAGTTCACACTTAGCTGATGATTGATTATTAGCAAGTTTGGCATGCTGTCCCGGGAGAGAGCCCTGAGCCCAAAAGGTCCTTGAGCCCTGGGCTCCCTCCCGTTTGCAGGAGCCTTTAGCTCAGGTATCTCGACAACTCCCCCCTTGATAAGAGCTGATGACTAAAATGAATGCTATGAATGATATGCTGCAGGATGAGAGTTTGACTGTAATGCTAAATTTAGATTGATCAATTCACTTGTAGTTCATGTTTTTGGAATATGTGAGGAAACCAGAGAACATGGGGTAAACCCACGCGAGCACGGGAAGAACATGCAAACTACGCACATAAACAACAGCCGATCTGTTAAAAGACTAGAACCGGTGACTTTCTTGCTGTGAGGCAACAGTGCTAACCACTGGGCCACATGCCACCCTATGAAGGAAAAGGTAGAGAAGTAGGGGTGGAAGCAGGGATTCTTCAAATCAAAGATGGCTGTAGTGAGAAACCCTGGCTCTTTATAGTGGGTTAGGACTGGCCTGATTGGTGGATCATACATAGCTAATGTTTAATCATAATCATGTGATCCTCTCGAATTTAGTTTATAAATAAACTTCACTTAATTTTCAGCAGGCAGCCCCAAGGCTTCTGGTGAACTGTCTTTCCATTACAAAATTGTCATGTTTAAGATCTGATTTCTTTAAAAAAAATCAATGATCTTCACTGCCTGTTAGATATATACGATATGAAGCAGGTCTCAGATCAGGAAAGCACTGCATTACATTCTATTTCTCACTGCCATGTCTTTAAAATATGACAGTTTATTTTACCCCTGTATTTTCAATGGAATTTCTGCACTAGCCTGTTGCTACTGATGGCGCAAGTCTAGTCTTTCATCTCATTTACGCTTGAACAACTAAATGAAAGCTTAAGCCTATTTAACTGAATGCATTGTAGTTACATTACAACATCAATGCTGTAAAAACAGCCTTGTGAAATTTAAAATAGTCACAGCCATATCACATATGCAGTCCAAGACTGGTTACTCACTGAAGCTAAGCAGGGCTAGGCCTGGTCAGTACCTGGATGGGAGACCACATGGGAAAACTAGGTTGCTGTTGGAAATGGTGTTGGAGAGGCCAGCAGGGGGTGCTCAACCTGTGGTCTGTGTGAGTTCTAAATCTTTCCAATGAGATGTTAAACTGAGGTCCTGACTCTCTTTGGTCATTAAAAATCCCTTGGCACTTCTCGTAAAGTGTAGGGGTGTAACCCCGGTGTCCTGGCCAAAGTCCCTCAATTGGCCCTTATGATCATGACCTCCCAATCATACCCATCCATCAAATTGGCTCTATCAGTCTCTTCACTCCACCAATAGCTTGTGAGCACACTAGCGCCATTGTCCTGTGACTGCTGTCGCACCATCCAAGTGCAGGATGCTGCACACTGGTGGTGGTGTGGAGAGACCCCCCCTTCATGATTTTGATGCTCTTTGGGTGTATGGCCTTACACAATAAATGCGCTATATAAATACACATTACATTAAGCTTTCACCAGAAGTTTATCATTGGCTTTAAAACTCTAGCTGTGCATAGAGCCCATTGTTCCCCTAAAGAGCAACAACATGCACTAGCAAATTAAACATTTATATTTAGATTTAACACAAACTGTAAGGTTATTCAATTCTAAATTTTTTTTAATTTTTGTATGGATTTTTTTTTTTTCGTCTGAAAAATTTGTCTGATGCGTATTAATTAATCCGTTGCAAAGAAAATGTAGACAGCTGTCTAAAAGTAATGAAACAAATGTTTAGATTTTTGTCTTGTAATGTTCATTGAACAATTATTTATTTAGAAACGTACACTGCTGTAATTCCGCTGTAAGTACCATCTTGTGGTCATAAACAGAAATTAGTTTGTTATGAAAACTCTCACAGTACATTATGGGTATTCTCAAGCTGCTGAGTAAAGCTGAGGTCACACTGCACTTCCATTCATACGCACACAAATGCGTCAGACCGGAAACGCAAGCTTGTACAAAAAGTTTCGCAGTTTGCTGCGTTGGAAAGTTCAAGCTTGGTGAACTCTGACCTGCGAAATCACATCACATGATTTCGTGAGACCAATCATGGATCAAACGCTCGCTTTTTAAATGTCTAATCCTCTTGTCTAATTCAGCCCCTATTCGCAGCGCCTTATTGCCCACTCTCAGTCTCTGGGCATCATCGTTGGACACCCAATCAACTTACCTACCTGTTCACTGTTAATCCTCTTACTTCCCTTCCCCTTCATCCCACTGTTCTCTCACCATCTCCTTCATCCCTACAATAAAGTGTAGCTCAAAGTGTGTGAATTTAAGGGTACTGTAAGGGGAGCGATAAGGTAGTTTGACCTATACTGTACAGGACAATGTACATCCAAGAAGTGTGGACACCACTGTTATATAGTGCTTTATTTGTTTGTATGTTTGCTTGGTTAGACCAATCCAGAAGTTTTTATCTCACTGATTTCTTTCACAAAAAAAAAAAAAAAAAAAAAAAAAAAAAAAAAAAAAAAAATATATATATATATATATATATATATATATATATATATATATATATATATATATATATATATATATATATATATATATATATATATAAATTAATTTCCAGGAACTTTTTGAAAATATATTAAATTCCAGTGTTCCAGTGTACTGTATATGATTGTTTTACCGTTCATCGCGATAACCTAAATAAAGTGGGGTAATGTATTTTATATGTAATGTAATGTAACGGGAGCAATGTGGTGGCTCAGTGGTTTGCACTGTCACCTCACAGCAAGAAGGTTGCTGGTTCGAGTGCCATCTGGACCAGTTGGCATTTCTGTGTGGAGTTCTCCCTGTGTTCGTGTGGGTTTCCTCCGGGTGCTCCGGTTTCCCTCACAGTCCAAAGACATGCGCTATAGGTAAATTGAATAAACTAAATTGGTCGTAGTTCATGTGTGTGAATGAGTGTGTATGTATGTTTCTCAGTACTGGGTTGCAGCTGGAAGGGCATTTATTTAAAATCAATAAATGTAATAGAATGTTAATCGCAGACCTAGTACAAACACGCCACTCATGTCTGGTTTTGGCCTACAAAGTATGTCATCCCTAATGCAGCAGCGGTGGGCCAAGAAGACAGAAATAACATATGAAATGGTAAAGTTGGATGTTGTTGAAAGTAAGAGTCAGTATTCAGATTTTGGCCAGTTAGAGTTGACAAAATTAGCAGAAAAATCACAGCCCCAGATTCTGATTGTTCACATAAATGGCCCAGTTGGATGAGTTCAAATGTGCTTCATATATAGAGCCAATTTTAGAACGCATGCTGTTTGAGGCAATGAGTTTGTCGTGTTCAGAATGACTTGAAAGTCTGATCCTGTTGCTTGATGCCAAGTTTTTTTTTCCACTGTATTCATTTACAAAGCAAATAGTAAGTAAAAGATGCCAACATTCATGTAGTGTATTCAACCCCTTATGAGGCCATATTGATGCTTTGCAAAATGTGCATATGAAATCAGCAACAAAGCTCTTTACTGTTGTGTCTCAATATGCTTGATACTAATAAATTTTGTACTTAAATGGTCTTCTTGTTATTTTCATCAGTGTTTTTTTTCTCCCAAAATGCTCTGTTCCAAACTCTTGAAGACCAATATTTATGAAGTAAGTTCAGACAGTAATTGCTGTGTTATTGAATTGGCCTTTCTATGAGGCAAAACTAACATTATTTGCCTGCTCCAGTATGCACCAGCATAAATAGGGTGCATTTTACACTACTTTGGACCTGTCAAATCTGAATTCGTTCTCCAGCTTTCCTGCAGAAACAAACAAAGTCAGGGCTTTTTGAGGAATGTTATATTCACCAGGGGTCTCATAGCACTTATGTGAAGTCTTATACTTGCATCTTTCATCATTATGGCCAACTACCCATTCGTTGCTGCTTCAGACTTGATGCTGTGAGTGTTGCGATCACTTTGATCATATCTGCTTGCTAGAATACTTGTGTCTGTAAAAGAAAACTACATTTTTCCCAAAGGCAACAACTTGAGAGATATGTTAACATGATTGCACGATAATACAAACTGAAATATGATTACTGAAATGGAATGAAGACATAAAAGTTTGATCTTTGAATGTCAGTCTTCATGTTGGTATGGAAACCTGGATTATATTTACAATAATTTACAGTTCTGGGTCTACAAACATGCCAAAATCATAATTTGCAAAAAAAAGTTAACTGGTAAACTGACCATTGCTAACTTTAGTCTATTTTTATTATTATCTAAAGTATTCAAGAAATATTTTACCCAAAACTGAATATTTTGGCATTATTTACTCACCCTTCACTTCAATATTGAACACAATATAAGATATCTCGAAGAAAGATGGAAACCTGTATCTGTTGACTTCAACAGTATTTGTTTTTGATCACTGGTTTTCAGTTTTCTTTAAAATAGCTTATTTTGTGTTCAGCCGAATAAAAAAAGTCATAAACGCTTAGTTTACTGTTGTGGTAAAGCAGGAGCTGAGCCGAAAGGCAAAGCTCTCGATTTACTGGTCAATCTACGTTCCTACTATCACCAATGGTCATGAGCTTTGGGTCATGACCGAAAGGACAAGATCTCAGATACAAGCGACCAAAATGAGTTTCCTTCGCAGGGAGGCAGGGGGCACCCTTATAAATAGGGTGAGGAGCTCTGTCACACAGGAGGAGCTAAGAGTAGAGCCTCTGCTCCTCCACATCGAGAGAAGTCAGCTTGTGTTTCGGATGCCTTCTGGATGCCTACCCAGGGAGGTGTTACAGTCATGTCCCACCAAGAGGAGGCCTCGGAGAAGATCCAGGACATGCTGAAGGGACTATGTCTCTCTGCTGGCCTGGGAACACCTTGTGATACCCCAGGAGGAAGCATCTGGGGAGAGGGAAGTCTGGGGTTTTCTCCTGAGACTGCTGCCCCCACGACCCGGCCCCAGATAAGCGGAAGACAATGAAATGAAGGTTTGAAATCACTTGAGGGTGATTTAAATAGTAAGTACATTTTCTTTGGGTGAACTAACACTTTAAGTGGTGATTTATCCACTGGTTTCACCAGGGGTTGCTCAATCCCTCTCCTAGAGCAATAGTTCTCAATCACGTTTTTTGGAGCCCTCAACACTACATGTTTTGTATATCTCCTCAGTCAAACACACCTGATTCAACTCATCAGCTCATTAGCACAGAATTCAAGACCCGAAATGCTTATGTGGGACAAAGGGGACATGCAAAATTATTGTGAGTATTGTTGGGTTCCAGGAATGTGGTTAAGAACCAGAGAGCAGCATTTCTCAATACTGATCCTAACTTCGAATCAATCTGCATATTTTGAATGTCTCTCCTATTTAACCCAGCTAACCAGCTTGCTAAAAAGTTCCATGTATAAACTGTGTCCTGTTCGACACGTACCTACGCAGTGTGAACTCTTCCCTAGTATCTTTTCCTTCAACTCTAACGAAGCACGAGAAACTCTAATTGAAATCATGGCGTAATATTCTGGAGTCTACTTTGCAGGGCACTTGTGTTTAAATTGGAACAAATGTCTGATGTGAAGAGAGAAACATGCTAAATGTAGACTGGTGGGGCATGGGGACCGGCTTTGAGTAACCCTGTCTTAGAGGAACACTGGCCATGCAAACTTTAGCTCCTGCCAGCTCCAACAAACATGGTTGGAAGTTTTTATGTTTTGATCAACTCTTTAAGCGGTGTTGTTTAGAGTAGGAACCCTGCAGGACAGTGTCATTCCAAAACAGACTGTTAATTCTGGGAGATTTTAATATGCTTGTTTCCTGCACAAAACAACATCTTGTCAAGAATTGCACCATGAATTCTTCACTCGTTTGTCCTACAAAACGGATCAAAAACTTCAGACTAGAGGTTTCTAGAGAGCTTTATTATCTGGTTCAGGTGTGTTTAGTCAGTGATGAAGCTATAGCTTGTGCAGGACAGTGGACCTATTAGGAATCTTATATTCACAATAACACTGATAACACAGGAAGGCAAAATGTATGGTCCTTTTCATATAAAAAAAAGTCATGAACTTGATTTAACTTCTAGTTTTCATGTAATTATCTTGAAATATTAAATTCTGGAATCTCCAACCAAACATGTATTTTAATTGTTTCTCTGTAGCCATATCCTGTGTACCACAATTATGTTTTTTTTTTTTTATACAAATCCACAGCCACACATTTCACAAATGTCTATAGCTGCTTCTACTTGTCATATCAAAGAAATTATTACCAGCACTTCAGACACCTCAAAATTGGTTACATTTTTTAATACAGCTTTAGAATTTACATAATGTTTTCACTCTCAAGTTGCTGGGATGAAAAAAAAAAAAAAAAAAACAGCCAGACATCCAGCCCTGGCTTAATTGAGCACCACTCTATTAGGCAGGAATGTAGGACAGCAGGGTGTAAGGCGAAGAAAGAGGACAATTTCTGTCAAGACTGCAAGAGCTACACTAGTTACCTTTTGGAAATAATTGCTAAAAAGGCTCATAGCTATGATGAAAAACACAGAAATAAAGTTCATTGATTGATTGATTGACACAATTCAAGTCATTAAAAAAAGAACATGGATCTTAGACCCACGAGTGGAATAGTGATCTAGTTTAAGGCACATGGAACAACATGTTGTTTCCGTAGCCTATTATAGCAGAAGTTAGCCAAATGCAAATTGTGAAAAGAAACAATCTAATATAAATCCAACAGCAACACGAATGCCATGCCAGAATTACTAAAGAAACATAAAATGGTTTAGCCAGAAGAAATTAAGAACAATTGAGAGACTCATCATACATGTGCAAAACACAGATTTGTAACAAACAGGCTTACGCATAATTGTGTGATCCTATCTGATCATATTTGTGGAACATAATGGAGTAACACAGGATATTTTACCTGTTTGGGTGGACATGGTTTCCAAATGAAGTCTCAGCATACACTGGTTCTGTCAGGTCAACAAATCGCAAGAGAAACTTGCATGATGTTGCTTTAAAGTACAAAGCAGCTTCTGCTTCTGTGTCACATTATCTGTTCTGGCTGAGCAGCAATCAGTGCCCTCTACAGGTGAACACATCCCAAGGAAAAGTAGTTATGTCTTCGGACACAACTACACAGGTAGAGTTCAAATACAACATAAGGTAGAAACATAAATAGGCATAATAATTAAACCTGTTTACATGAAATATCAATGCAGCCCTATTTGATATTATTTTTCTTCAAGGGAAAATGCAAATACTGTATGAGTACGCTGCACTTCATTATTAACATACAGTATTTTGTTAAAACAACTTATATTGCCTATTTTACAGTGTACTTTATTTAAGAGTGAGTAATCTCGTTGTCATAAAAGCAACAAGTTGATTTTACTTTAAAAATCAGTAAACATATTGACTTAACTTTTAGAATTGTGCACATTTGTTCTACTTTAATAATTATAAGGCAACAAGTTTACTCTCTTTTTTAAGTAAGTCAACTAATCACATTTTACAATGTAGAGCAGGGGTGCCCAAACATGTTCCTATATAAAGGGCCAAAAAGCAAACTTGATTGAGGGTTGTGGACCAAATATATATATACCAAACTGTTATGACATTTAGTTGATGTGTGCGGATATATGCTGCCATCTTGTGTTCTCTCTGTGTGTTTATGCTTTTGTTTGAAGGAAGGCGGTTCCTGGAGGAAATTTGAGGATGGATTCGATTGGTTCTCATCTCATCTCAACCTTCCCTGAACAAAAGGACTTGCTGAAGCACTGATCAAAGCCTTTTGTGCCACAATGACTGGTTTATGTGTTAGCTTTGTGGTCCTTCAGCATATTTCTCTGTTTTGCCCACCATTGAGCACTATGCCAGAGAGAGATTGAAATTTGTTTGGTATGTATAGAAACGTTTAACAAAGTGATTAATGTTATGACTTTGTCTTAGTTTTTGGTTATTTCTTGTCTCAATTTATAAGTTTCTTGCTCATTCATTTCTACGCATAATGTCAAGAGTTGTGGTTAATACAATACACACTTGTAATAATACACACTTGTGAATAATTGTGAGAGGAGATGTAGGGGGATTGACACTTTTTTTTTTTTTTTTTTTTTTTTTTGTACGTTTGTTATTGTTTTGGGAAAAGGGAGTTAGGTAAGTAATTGCTGTTTTTTTATTTATTCTTTTGATTTTCTTTAGGTAAGATAGTTGGTAAAAAAAAGATATTTTTGTTTGCTATTTTTGTGTGTTATTTTTGGCCTGGTCTTCCCCTGAAGGTATATCCTTATCTCCTATAATAAACAAAGCGTGTTACATTCAAATTCTCTCTGGTATTGGCTCTCTTTTCTGTTGTGATCGACCCCTAGACGGTCATAACAAAACCGTATATATTAAATTTGCCATGGGTAATTTCCTAATTTATTCGGTACTGTTAGAAAATATTGCTTTAAATCAAATTAACTAAAGCAGTATAATTTGTAACATTTAATAATGAACTTATTGAAGTAAAAACAATCCCATTTTTAACACAATGGAGTTCAATGCGGAAAACACTAGTTGAGCTGCTCCTGCCTTTGCCTGGACATGCTTGTAGATATCTTATGCATTATCCTGTATCTTCCAAGTGACAGTATTTACATTTTAAAAGTCTGATTCATTTACAACTTTAAATGAATCATTTACAGTTTTTCTCAGTCGCTTAGGTGCATTTCTCACAACACTATTTACATTTGCACAACAGTTAATGTATTTCTCAAAACAATTAGCCATTTGTGCACATCATAGTAGAAGTTTCTCATTCATTCCAACACATTGCAAATGCTTTTGGACATGCATCAATTGTTTCCATGCAACTCTCTGCTGTTTTATAACATTATCATTCGCGTATGTCATGTCAGTCAAAATTAAGTAAACTTGTAAATGCTGAATAGTCATTCCATATAAAACTAAGAGTCCTCAATTCATTACTTGAGTCATTACATACAAAAATGTTGAACTAGTTGACAAAATCTGGCAAGCAAATTTTCTAAAACTTTTTTTTTTTTCTTGAAAATGTCTTCTAAATAGAACAATTTCATGACTGATTTATAGACCTATGCATGTTGTAGGTTCAGTTCCAATATGTACTGCGATTATTGTTTACAGTTATGCACAGCTCTAACACAATGGAGTTCAATGCGGAATACACTAGTTGAGCTGCTCCTGCCTTTGCCTAGACATGCTTGTAGATATCTTATGCATTGTCCAGTATCTTCCAAGTGACAGTATTTACATTTTAAAAGTCTGATCCATTTATAACATTTAATTGAATCATTTAATTTCATTTGGCTTTTTTGTAGCTCAGAAATAAAACAAAGAAACAAAAGGTTATGTTAAGGCTATTCAAAATGATAATCTCTGTCAAAGGCATTCACCCCAACTGCATCCCCATCAATCTCCCTTTCTTTTTAGATAGGATCAAATCAAAGGCTACCATGGGCCAGCTTTGGCCTGTGGGCCCTACTTTGAGCATCTCTGGTGTAGAGAAAATAACTTGGACTGTAGAGGACCATAATGATCAGGAACTTACTAGAAATCTCTTAATAAGATACTTTTTATAGATTTTTTAAACTTTTTTTTCCCTGTTTTTACATTGAAGTTTTTTTGCAGTTCACTTATTTGTAATACATTGTATTCTTGTTTGTTGGAAAGTCTGAAGGTGCTCCACACACAGTGACTTAGTAAAAAGCAGCACGCCTGTCTGGCTTTTAGTTCCTGAATATCCCACAAACTTAATCAAACACAGACCATCTCAAAGTCCTGCTTCCACCCCCTCTTCCGATTGGCTAATGTGGAGCGCTAGAGAGAGAAATGCAGGGAACGCCTCTTTTCCTACAGAATAGCATTTAGGTTTTAAACACCACTATTCTAGATCTCAGTCTTCTGCCAGAGAAAAATGGCATCAGAACACGACAGAGCAGTTTTACAGGCCATCTTCAACCCTACCAGCCCTATTGGAGATGTTCCTGGATTAAATCAAGAAGAGGAGTTGATGGATGATGGTAAGGTGAAGATCTATTAGATTAAATGTTCAGATTTCCACAGCCTGACTTAATTTTTGCACTTTTAAAGAATGGATAGATAGATAGATGGATGGATGGATGGATGGATGGATGGAACGATGTATAGATAGATGGAACGATAGATAGATGGATGGATGGATGGATGGATGGATGGAACAATAGATAGATAGATGGATGGATGGATGGATGGATGGATGGATGGTGTGACATCTGACTGGTTATTTGGCATCCCACAGGGCTCTATTTTGAATCCTTTGCTCTTTTAGCAATGCATGTCTTTCTAGGCTTTCAGATGTATTGTGATGCCTCTATATTTATTTATTTTTTAAGTTATTTCCACTCATAGGTATTTCAATAAGATACAATTTTACCTTCTATATTAAGTTTTATCTTAAATATTACATAACCATTATCGAACATTAATGAGACAGACTTTTTACTGGGTCTAAGTGTTTAATGCTATTAAAATACATGTTCCCCTTTGTATTTCTTTCACACCCATCTTTCTTAAGACAGTGCTTTTGACCCAGAGGTGGTGAAGCAGGTGAAAGATCTGGAACTGCAGGGAGTTTCATCTGCTGAGTCTGGAGACCTGCCTGCTGCTCTTCAACATTTTAATCAGGCCATCAGTGTCCTTCCTCAAAGAGCTTCAGCATACAACAATCGAGCCCAGACCAAACGCCTACTGGGAGACACTGATGGTGACACATCTCTGCTTTTTCTCAAACAATCAGCTTTCCAATTTTAAATTCTGAAACATATTAATGGAGATGAAAAGACCATCATGGAAGCAGATTTGAATTACCATGTGTCAGACAACGCTGTGAAAAAACTTTCAATTTGCATTTTGGGTATTTTTATACCTGCTCAATCAATGTTTAGTGGTGAAAATTTACATTTATTATTAATTTACACTTTTAGTAGTCTGAAATAACATATTGTACAAGGGAGAGTGTAGACATTTGGATTAATTTGTTTTTGTATTATAGTTTACCTGTTCAAAACAAACAAATTTTTTTTTCAGACGACTAAAATGTGAATGAATAATGAATTAAATTTTCAACATTAAAAAGTTTTCATTGTGGATATCAAGGTCCCATAATACGATTTGAATGCATAAGTGAACTGAAATAATAATAGTAAAATAAATAAATGAATAAAAAACAGGGAACTACAGCCCATTAATTAATGTTGTATTTATTTATATTTTATTTATTTTCACTGTGTAGTGGCAGTAAAACACTAACAAGTTTAATTTCTGTTCAGACAAATTACATTTACAGTGGCAGAATATTGATTAAGACAGATTTTCACAATTGTTTGCAAACAATCTGTTTATAGAACAGAAAAAAATAACTTTTTTAGATTCTTTTTTTTCAAAGGCACAAAAAATTTTATATATATATATATATATATATATATATATATATATATATATATATATATATATATATATATATATATATATATATATATATATATATATATATATATATATATATATATATATATATAGTACACACCTCACTAGACCCTCTTTTGTCTTCAGAACTTCCTTCAACAAGGTACTGGAAATATTCCTGAGATTTTGGTCCATATTGACATGATAGCATCATGCAGTTGGTGCAGATTTGTCAGCTGCACATCCATGATGCAAATCTCCCATTCCGCCATATCCCAAAGGTTTTCTATTGGATTGAGATCTGGTGACTGTGGAGGCCATTTGAGTACAGTGAACTCAATGTCATGTTCAACAAAACCAGTCTGAGGCGATTTGCACTTTGACATGGCACGTTATCCTGCTGGAAGTAGCCATCAGAAGATGGGTACACTGTGGTCATAAAGAGTGTGGTCTTCTGCTGCTGTAGCCCATCTGCCTCAAGGTTGGACGCGTTGTGCGTGTGTGAATCCCAGTAGATCAGCAGTTTCTGAAATTCTCAGACCAGCTCGTCTGGTACCAACAGCCATGCCACGTTCAAAGTCACTTAAATCACCTTCCACATCTTCCCCATTCTGATGCTCGTTTTAAGTCTACATGACTAAATGCCTAAATTGAGCTGCTGCCATGTAATTGGCTGATTAGAAATTTGCATTAAACAGCAGTTAGACAGGTGTACCTAATAAAGTGGTATATATACAGGTACACACATCATACCATGTCCATCATATATATATATATATATATATATATATATATATATATATATATATATATATATATATATATACTGTAAATATATATATATACTGTGTATATATATATATATATATATATATATATATATATATATATATATATATATATATATATATATATATATATATATATATATATTACACACACACACACACATCATACCAAGTGAAAATCTAAACCTTTACTCATATTACGCCCTGCTTTCAAAAGACCTCCGGGATAAAGTTGTAGAAAGGCACAGGTTAGGAGAAAAGGCTACAAAAACATTTTAAAGGCTGGAAAATTATTTGTATTTTGATTTGATTTCAGACTGTATGAAAAATCAAGTTATTTCAATGTAGTATGACGATTCTCCATAGGAACTGCAAACAATCGAATCTAATGTATTTATTATGTTTTGTCATTCAGGTGCAGTTGAAGATCTGGAGCGTGCCATCTCTCTCAGTAATGGCACTGGACGCTCAGCCTGTCAGGCTTTAGTTCAGCGCGGGCTTCTTCTCAGGCTGTCGAGTCGAGATGAAGAAGCTCGGCTGGATTTTGAGAGGGCAGCAGCTCTGGGCAGTGAGTTTGCCAGGCAACAGGCTGTGATCTTAAACCCTTACGCTGCCCTGTGTAACCGCATGTTGTCAGAGGTCATCAGTAAACTACGCAACCCAGAAGTGTCCGAAACGCAATAAAGGCAATATAGTAATAAATATATGAACTGCATTTGAGCAAAGGAGTTTGTTTGTTAACATTTTACATGGTGATTTTCATAAGTGAATAAATTCAGCGAGTTTTCAAGTGATTGTCGGAAATTTGGGATGTGAAATACACAAGCTTGTTTCCACCAAGGAATCACAATTCTGCAAGTTTACATCTCAAAGTATATATAACTTATAATTATATTATTTTTTTATTACATTTTTTCTTACAATTGAAACACAAAGTTATTTAATAAACAATAATAGTAATGATAATAGTAACAATAATAATAATACACTGAAAAAAGTGTTGCATTCAAAACTGTTGCAAACAATTTATTTGTGTTGAATTTAAACAAACAAATTAAATTGAGCAATGTTCAACTTAATTTGTTTGTTTATATTCAGCCCAAATAAATTGTTTACAACCACTTAACGTAAAAAAACGTGAGTAAATCCAAGGAATCATCTTTAAATAATTTTTTTCAGTGTACATTTTTAAGCTTAAATCAATAAGGTGAAAACTGCAAAGTTTCAAGAAACTTGTGAGATTGTTGCTATCATGAAATTATGATTTTTTGAAACTACTCAATAATTAACTCATGTACAGTACTTTTATTGTATTTTATTGTATATATATATATATATATATATATATATATATATATATATATATATATATATATATATATATATATATATATATATATATAATAGTGTATATTGTATATTCTTATTATTTGGGAATGCAAAAATGAAACAATAAAGTACACTACCTGACAAAAGTCTTGTTATTGATCCCAGTTGTAAGAGCAACAAATAATAACTTGACTTCTAGTTGATCATTTGGAAAAGTGGCAGAAGGTAGATTTTTCAGATGAATCATCTGTTGAGCTACATCCCAATCATCACAAATACGGCAGAAGACCTATGGGAACCCACATGAACCCAAGATTCTCACAGAAATCAGTCAACTTTGGTAAAGGAAACATCATTGTTTAGGGTTACGTTCCGTATGGGGGCATGCGGGAGATCTGCAGAGTAGATGGCCTGAGGTCAACATCAACAGCCTGAGGTATCAAGACATTTGTGTTTCCCATTACATTACAAACCACAGGAGAGGTCAAATTCTTCAGCAGGATAGCGCTCCTCATACTTCTGCTTCAGTTTCTGAAAGCAAAGAAGGTCAAGGTGCTTCAGGATTGGCCAGCCCAGTCACCAGACATGAGCATTATTGAGTATGTCTGGGGTAAGATGACGAAGGAGGCATTGAAGATGATATTGATGAACTACGGGAGTCCTGCAGGAATGATTCCTTTGCCGTTCCAGATGACTTTATTTATAAGTTATTTGAGTCATTGCAGAGATGTATAGATGCAGTCACCCAAGCTCATGGCAGTCATTCACAATTTTATTTTTTTTCCACTGCACCTTGACTTTATATTCTATACTGTTTATCCTTATTGTCCTAATTAAATAAATAAAAATAAAGGCATGATCATTTTTTATTTTGATAAAATAAGTGTATTCTAGAGGCATTTGCCTTTCATATAAGCTAAGTCTGATACCAAATGATCAGCTAGAAGTCAAGTTATTATTTGTTGTTCCTAAAACTTGGATAGGCAACAAGACTTTTGTCTGGTAGGATATTTACAAAAAAAAAAAAATACGTTAATATATTTCTGAACATTTTAATAAAGCTTAATTCATGATTTTGTTGAAAATACACTTTCATGATTAAAAAAAAAAAGATATTCAAACATAAAATTGTCCAATATTTTGCATTTTATACACATTCCTTGTGTAAATATCAATAGTTCATTTTGTAATGACACAAATTAAACCCCAAAACAAGCATTTTCACAAGTATATACAAAAATACTGAAGCCATGTTGCATTTTGATCAGATAAAATTTGCAGGTTTTTTAATGTACATAGAAAACATATTGAATCCAAGTTTACAAATAAATTTAGTTTACAAATAAATTGTGAAAATATGAATGCAATAATGTTCCACTGTCAGTGTAACATGTATGCAAAAAATGAGCATTACAATATGCTAAATTTGATCATGCTGCATTTTAAAATGATTACAAACAAAGCATTAAGATTTAAAATGATAGTATTTTAGATCTGTGCTCTGATCTCTAAATAGTGTCATCATATGATTATTTTTTTTAAGAATAGTAAATTTTTTTTTCATGAATCCCTTTTTTCTGTTTTATCCATGTGCATTTATAAATTGTGAAGCCTTTGTGAGTGTATTTTTCAGTCACTAGAGGTCAGCAAAGCTCTTTCAAATGAAATTATATCATCCTTTCCTCACTATAGTGTTGTCCTGACTGTTCTGTATGACACGAAGACAGACTGATAATGGCTGCTATAGAGTAATGACATGATTAACTTTTTTGAGTGAACTATTCCCTTAAATTAAAGTACAAGTTAACACTGACCAAAACATAAATTAACATTTACAATAAAAACATTGCTGCCACAAGCAGTCTCTTATTCTCCATGTGCCTTGTCAGTAGTAAAGATGTTGTTGACTAGAGTCTGGAATTCCTCTCTTCTCTCCTGGAGACCTGTCATACTGGGTAACGCCACAGGTTCACTTCTGATCTCCTTCTGGTAGAAAGGACAAACCTTCAGGTGTTCTGCCATGGGGGGCATGTCTTCAAAAACCCATTTATCCACTGGAGAGAACAGACTGCTGAACTCCCATGCCTAGACGAAGATGAGAAAGGTAGATCCATCAGCACTATTTCAGAGGACTGTAAATTATGATCTTAAAAACCCTCAAGTAATACTTTGTCATTATATTATAAAAAATAGTCAGTTTTTGTAAACCAAGCAGGCTGCAAAATAAATAAGAATCAATCAATAGGAATTTACCAAAACCAAAAACATTGTAAAAACTTCCCAAATGTACCCATATGAAGTTAGGCTGCATGTTTTCTAATCAATGAATTTGGCGTTAGAGTCAGCAGCGTGACGTGTGGAAAATAAAAATGTATATAATATATGTCCAAATTAACAATAATAACAAAAATAACTGAAAAGTTATATATTCTTTGGGTTTGTTTTAATATAATTTAATTCAAAACTCTAGCAGCCCAGAGAGACATTAAAACTTTTGAGTTCCTGAATATTGGCAGATCCCAAAGTAATGCTAATGCTAATGCTAAGGGCAGAATCCCAACAACTGTGCCTTTGTTTGCATAAATGTCTGGGTGATACTTTTAGGCCATTTGGGGCAGATGAAAGCTCAGGATCTATACAAAACCTTAAACAAGACTTTCAGCTAAACTTGTCATGCCAGTCCTTTATCTCCACCTATTAATTCTGCCCCCGATAACATATGTATCAGACAGAACAACTGACTCAAATTAAACTCTTGTAGACTCTTGTAGAATTATTTGAAGATGCCTGTTTGACTGCAGAACAACCAACATGGAATCTGTGTGAAATGAGTCTCCAGGCTTGGGTTTTGAAATTTACTACACACACAATCATCACATTGCCTGTAAACAAACTCCCTCGGATTGGCAGTATTGGACACACTGGAAAATTTTGTTTTAAATTATTTTTTGGTTCATAAAGTGTTCTTGGAGCTTCATATGATTACAGTTTAATCACTGAAGTCACATGGATTTTTGGAATTTACACTAGAAAGTCTTCAGTGCATAACTGTGAGTGCATTTCAATGAAATTCAGGACATCACAATGGAGAACAGTGTTCTTTCCTCAATCCTCAATTTATATCACCTACAGGTTAAACACTGGACTATTTAAATAAAGCTTTTGTAATGACTGGAAATAATGATGTTAAAGAAAAATATTTGGCCATTTAAGAAACACTTATGTCAGTTCAAAGTGCAAATTAAACAAGAGTAGCCTACAAAATCAAGAGGAAGTTACTAAAACCAGAAACCAAAACACTGTCAAAACATTATATGTGACTTCAGTGGTTCAAATATAATCACACGAAGCTCCAAGAACATGTCTATGTACCAAAATCAATGTAAAAATGAATTGCAACTTCTAATACTTTGTTCTTACTATGGGCAAAATAACATATTTGCCCCTGGAATCAGGAGCACAACATGCAAGTGTCGTATTGCCTTTAGTAAACACACTCCTTGACATTGGCAGTATTTTGTGTACAAAAGTTACAGAACCACCGAAGTCACATGGACCTTTTTGACAATGTTTCTTATCTGGACGTTGGACGTTTCTTGAGCATTGCTGTCTATAGTGATGCAGAGCTCTCTGATTTCATCTAAAATATCTTAAATTGTGTAACGAAGATCTTAGGGGACTGAAACAAACTGAGGGTCAGTAATTAACAAAAAAAAAAAAAAAAAAAAATATATATATATATATATATATATATATATATATATATATATATATATATATATCTTTGGGTGAACTAATAGTTTAAAGGGCACCAATGGTAAAAAATCTACTTTTCAAGCTGTTTGGACAGACATATGTGCATGTATGGTGTATAGACTGTCATATTGGGGTGATATAAGCACACCCAGTGCTTTTTTTTTCAATTTAACAACATTAAAAATGGTGGACCAATTGGAGCTGTTTTCAAATCGACCGCTACTTGACGTAGGAGAGCGATCCCCCCACCCACCAATATTGATTGACAGGTGCGTCATCATATCCTCAGTTTGTTGATTCACGTCCGCCATTTTCAGCGTTAGTCAAAGCAATATCACTAAAGGAACACCCTAGCTCTTTTTTTAGATGCAAGGCTCATTGGGCTCAACGCAAGAGCAATATTCTCCACATTATCGCTCTAATCGGAATTATTGGTTGTATCTTTAGGTAGGTTTGCAAACATGTGTACTTCTCATTGAGTCTACCTTATACTTCAGCCGTTTGCATTTCTCGCAATCCCAGAAGCTCCCTGTGATCTTAACTAGCATGCGTTTTACAATTCTGAACATAGGTTTCTATCAGGGTACACTCAAGTCGACGGCTGGGCGTCACAAAGACACATATGATTTTGTACTCTCTGCTTGGTCTGTGTCAGAGTCGTACATGTACGACTGAATGGTGATCCTCTCTCTCCTTCTCCGTCTGCCTGTCAGACTCTCTTGGAAACGCAGAGTGGGTGAGCTCATGGCCCCGCCCCCTTGTTACGTTGGCGGGAAGCCGAAACTAATTTACATGTGAAGCAACACACCTATAATTCAGCGAACTGTGGACACGCCCCCAACATGACACTTTTTAACACATTATAATAAAAAAATCTGAATTGTGTTTTGGACTGAACCTAAACTGGCACACTCAGAAGAACCATAATATTATTATTAAATCATAAAAAAGAGGTAAACTATGTTCCCTTTAAATTAGGGGTGTCAAACTCAGTTCCTGGAGGGCTGCAGCCCTGCACAGTTTAGTTCAAACCGTGCTTCAACACACTTCCCTGTAGGTCTCACACAAGCCTGAAGGACAAACAAGTTTGACACATATGGTTTAAATAATGTTTATATTGGACCCTACAGTAGAATGGCTACATGACTGTATATACCTTTAAGGTAAATTCAGGTCCTCACAATGGTGATCAGAGTATCCTTTCCTTAATATAAGTCATATCACCTACTGGTTAAACACAAAGATAAATTACTTCCCAAACAATGGATCAAGAGGGGAGAATGACAGAGAGGGGGACTGACCACCTGTCATCCAATATCAAACCTTTAAAAGCATGAAGCTCACTGACATGGAGCCAGAGCGGGTAAAATGACCCATGTACGGCCTCTTTGCTGCTCCCTGACCCACATACCTCAGAGAACAGATAACAGAGGACAAACGTACTTAGGATGTTTATCATGCCCTGCAATACCGCTAATGTTCCTGAAATAAAATTAGACAGGGTTGAAAAATATTAAAGGTTGTGATTGTGCAGAGGATTTGGAGACTCATGAGAGTCTTGTTATGAATCTTTACATGAATTATCAAGTATTAATGCAAATTAATAATAAAATACCATTCACAAGAACTGCAATACAGTCCATAATTAATATGAACTACTTAAATATATGAGGACTTCCCAGCTAACAAGAATGTTTCTAAATATGAAAATAAACATTAACTAATAACTTTTATAGATTGTTGTGTACAGTATATGATGGCCCGATTCATATCGTACCTCAGCAGAAGTGAAAGTGTTTTTCAATCAGAAATTCATTCAGTTTCTTTTCGGCTTAGTCCCTTTATTAATCTGGGGTCGCCACAGCGAAATGAACCGGCAACTTATCCAGCATATGTTTTACACAGCGGATGCCCTTCCACTGGGAAACATCCATACACACTCATTCACATACATACACTACGGACAATTTAGCTTACTCAATTCACCTATACCACATGTCTTTGGACTTGTGGGGGAAACCGGAGCACCCGGAGGAAACCCACGTGAACACGGGGAGAACATGCCAACTCCACACCGAAATGCCAACTGACCATGCCGAGACTCGAACCAGAGACCTTCTTGATGTGAGGCGAATGTATGGAGAGAGATTAGACTCAATAATAATTCACGCAAAAGACACGATGTACACATGCGTAGCCAAATTCACGTACGTAAAATATTTATTTATACTTACAAAAACAATTCACATGCACAAAATAAAAATACATTTTCATAAAATACGTTTCACAAATGCAAAACACCATTTGCAAATATATAAGAGTGTACAAAAAGTTTTGAATGTTTAAAATTCACGAGTTCATCCTGAATGAGAATGTGCAAATCCTCTCTCACGTACGACTCACCCTGAATACGAGTGTGTGCATTTTTGAGACTTTCCTGTCAGCACACACCTCCCACGTGAGTCACTCGTGCCCTGTAGCCAATAAGATGCGAGCTTACATGTTGGTTAGAGGAACAGACTGCGCAAAAGGAGCGCAGAGTAGTTGACATCGAGTACAGCTCTCATCTGATTGGCTGAGAGGTACGAGTTGCCTGTTTCTGGCAGGAAAGTCTCAAAAGTGCACACACTCGTATTCAGGGTGAGTCGTACGTGAGAGAGGATTTGCACATTCTCATTCAGGATGAACTCGTGAATTTTAAACATTCAAAACTTTTTGTACACTCTTATATATTTGCAAATGGTGTTTTGCATTTGTGAAACGTATTTTATGAAAATGTATTTTTATTTTGTGCATGTGAATTGTTTTTGTAAGTATAAATAAATATTTTACGTACGTGAATTTGGCTACGCATGTGTACATCGTGTCTTTTGCGTGAATTATTATTGAGTCTAATCTCTCTCCATACGAATGTGCTACCCACTGCGCCATCGTGCGGCCCCAATCAGAAATTATTAGATGATTTTTCACAGTACACAGTGAACTCTCAGGAATAGTACATTCTCAGAAATACAAGGTACAAAATCTTTCACTGAGGTGGTATATTTTTTAAATGTCCACTTTTGTACCTAAAAGGTCCACTTTTGTACAATTAAAGTTCCACAAAGTGCATGTTTGTATCTTTTAGGTGCTTAATTTGTAAATTGCAAGGTCCCGGAACAGATCGGGGTAAAGGATCCGACATGGTACCAGAGGAGGTAGAGGTGTTGTGGAACGAAAGTGAAGTGGATGTTGTGTCGCAGATGAAAGTGAAGAGGGTTGGGGAGTTGCGGAAGAAAGTGAAGAGCGGGGGTTGTGTGTGTACGAGGGGGATCGGTAAAATGAGGTGCTCAAGCCTGGTAAAATTAAGCCTGGTAAAATAAATTAATATGTACCTTGAAGGTACAAAAGTATTGCTTTAAGGTACCAATTTGGACCTGGTAGGTATAAAGTGTAGCTTTTGAAAAAGTACCAACCCAGTTACAGCTTTTGTGCCTTTATTACTAAAAGTGTGTAGTTATAAACAAACAAACATCTGATTTAAAGTGGGAGCCATTGAAAAGTACGAAAAGATAAATTCGATCTAGGCATTTACCTGTTTCCGGGCCCTCCAAGTGAATCCTCCATGAGAGTATGTCTTTTTCTCCCATTTGAGTGACACCATGCCCTTCTGCTGAAGAACAGTACTGCAAACTTCCCTCATTAGCTGGGAAACTTGAGATAGACGACCCAAAGACACACTATCCAGAAAACTCACTATGTGTTGTAAGATTTCAAAAGGAAGTCTGCTCAAGGAATCCAAATTCTTGGCACGTTTGCGTTCGCTGTTAACGGTTTTTACTCCTTTGTAAAGAGACGCTGTCACTTCTGGTTGTAAGATGAAAGTGCTAAGATCTGCATCATAGCTTATAGTGGCCTGATATTTAGATGGGCGAAATTGCTTCTGGCTAAAGGTGCAACCAAGGTAAGCCAGTGGGCACCGCTGTAAAAACCAGCCAGTAAGACATGACTGGATGTCTCCATGCACATTCCTAAAGTGCCAGGGATATTCATCACGCCTGAAGGCATGACGGCACAGGTAAGTAAAGGCTGAGCATGATTTGTTGTGCCTCCTAGTCACACATTCGGTCTGAATTTGTACGTGTAGGCTTTGAGGCTGATCTGCAACAACATCGGCCAAAGTTGCATCACTTTTGAATGGAGCAGAATGGAAGTCAAAGGTTTGGGTGCCAACGTCAACATACAGCCCATCGATTCCAACACTCTCACAAATCTGATGACCTTTTAATTCTCTTTCAAGGGAGCACAGTAGTGTGGATTCCACCAGTTTTGCCTTTGGAAGCTCTTCATTTGCAATGCCTAAATCAGATGTGTCCACAGATCGGTGTGTCTTTTTAATCATTTGGGATGGATCCTTCAGATGGCTACGTTTGGCTCTGTAGCTGGTCGGCACATTGAAAGAGTGTATGGTTTGAACTTCAATGGGCTCTAAATTTCCATAAACAAAATCCTTTTCTTTAGGTGTGCAAGCTGCCAGCTGGCCGAAGTTGATAAGCATGCATCCGTTGTGCACCAGATACATATTATACTCAGCCACGTTGACCTCTTTTCGGAGCCTGTCAAGAACACCATCTTGCCAAGGAGCTAAACCTGTCCTGTCAATGTCTAGATTTTCGGAATTCTGAGGGGAATTCTTGTCTTTAATCTGACAACTTTTATCCTCTAAATTCTTCACTGTCTGCTTGCACCCTTCCTTCTCCTTCGCAAACATTTTCTCCCATATCCCATAGTTCTCCAAGCAGGCTACATCCTTACTTTCCGCCAAAGCGAGACGTTCCTCTTGGGTTAGTTCTTGGACTTCTTCTCCATTAAGGCTATCTTCCAACGATTCGTCTAGGATTAAGATCTGAGACTGCGAGCACTCTGGATCAAGTCCTCCAACGGCACCGTCCAGTGGAACCTCAGGCTCCTCTACCCTTTCTATCAACTCAGGAAAGAGTGTCTTCATCTGTATTGAATCAAACAGAAGCTTCTGATCTCTAAGTGCCATTGCAAGGTCCAACTGACTCATCACGTTTGGATCCCGGAGAGCATTCGTATAGAAGGCTGTATCGGTCTCATTCACCGGCCATCGGTTCCATTCCAGGGAACAAGTGACCACACTGGCAGGACACACTTCTAGGTGCTGGGCAAGTCTTTGTCTTGTCATGGTCATGGGGCAGCCATAGCCAGAGTTGAGACATGGTACTGTTTCCTTAGGGCATAGAAGTCGATGCTCATCCTCTTTACAAAGGTGGAAGGCAGCTCCGCAGTTCAATCGGCAGGAAATGAAGATACAAGATGTCAAGACATCTATGGGAAGCTTGCAGTTCTGATTATGACATTTTTCACAGTGAGGATGAAGACCAGAACTGCTGGTCCTATTCTTGCCCTGGAGGTGACGTACAAGGTAATCACATTATTGCAGTTTCACTGTTTGATACATAACACTTTGTTTGTTTGAAAACAAAAGTGCATGACAAGTTTGAAACTCGAAGCTTACCATGACTGTTGATATTTGCTGTGTTTGAAAATAGACTCTGTAATGAGACAAGGGAATAGACGCTGAAAGGAAACAAGTCTCGGAAATGTTTCAGTGTTGCTATTGTCTAGACGATTATTGACTTGTCTTTCTAGACTAGACACAGCATAAAACCACATAACAAGACAATTCTCAGACTACACCGAATAAATATTTACATATCAGACTATGATTTCCAGAAGAGTGAGCATAACATCTGAACCCGTAAAACCTGAAGCTATTTGACCATTTAAATAGCAGAAATTCTAAGGTATATTATAACTAAGCCCACACAGAATTTGATTTGAAATCTACAGATTTTGAGCCCAGCTTTCAATCTATTTATTTACTAATGTAAAAGCATGTACATTTATTAAGTTTTATATTAGTTTCAGTGATGCTATTGAAAAACATGCAATTATTTTAAAAAATGTATATACTATACAATTAGTAAACCTTTCTATATTTTGGTGGATGTTTTATATGAGAGACCTACTGTAGCCCTGCTTACCAAACAAGTGGTTAACTGTATACTATAAAATATATTATTTTATTTTAGGTTTTCAGCTCCTACACTTTCCGCATATGTCTGCAGATTTTTATTTCATTTATTTATGTATTTATTTACCAAATGAAGTGCAGAAATAGCAAAAAAAATTATCTGCAGAGATGGTCTGGCGCAATATGCACCTTCAATGCCTGTTTTATATTTTACAAAGCCTTTACATTGAAACATAAAAGAAGTTTACTTATTGCTATAGTACTCTACCTGGCTATACATCTATGTTATTGTTAAGGGTCTAAAGTATAAATATAGGTCAGTCTCACTTACCCTTGGCTGCTCGGACGATGTCAATGTGGCTTGTGTTTGTTTAAAGTGGTCTGTGTAGATGTAAATACCGCTCCACTGTTCGGCTGTTATAAATAGACAATCAGTCAGACTGAGCCTTTGTGAAAAGAGGTTACATCACCCACAATTACAGTCTCCGCGGAACGATTGATAGCACTGACTTACCAGACAATTGAGTTTTACAGTGCTGAGTAAATATTAACTGATATCAAGAGGCTAATATGTTGTTCTAAAATTGCAGATCTGTTCAAAGAATCTCTTCTGAGCATATGAGTTGCTGATTTATAATCATGTCATTGCACATCCCCTCCACTAGATGTCAATACAGCACTTTGATGAAGACAATAGAGCAATTCAATATGATTATCAGCCTTAAGACATTGTTTGTGTCAAGACCAGTGAAGTTACATAAAACTGAACAGAAAGCATTAGCATTTAAAGAACATACATCTGACAATCTGACCTTTTTTCCCGCCTTTATTGATTCAACCTGCCTTGGTTTATGCTAATTTATCCAAGATCTTTAATCATTGGCTTTATTTGACTCTGTGATTCCAATGCTCTTTAAAATTACATTCAAAAACTAGTTGTGTCTACAACATAACAATGACCTTATTAGCATCCTTGGAGTATTAAAAACAAGTTAATCAGATGTTGGCTCTGAAGTGAAGCCAGTCAATAAAGTGAGAAACTGCTGATGCCTTGTTAGTGAAATTATCAGTTCTCGCTTTCATTCAACCTGTATAAAAAATGGCCGATGCACGCAGGTGTTAATGATCATATAAATTTAGCCCATCAACAACAAACCCGCATCCAGTCTCATGCTATTAATGTCAAAAAGTAATTAAAGCCACCTTGCGATGATGTCTTTACTGCTAATACTACTTAATTAGGAAAGGGATTTTATAGGTTCCCTCGGGACACGAAACTTTGCCTAATTTTAATGAAGAAAGTTTTAATCAGGACAAAATGAGTTAAATTGAAACGAGGCATTATGGTGGAGCTGTATTTTTTTTTTACAAGCAGACAGACTAATAACAGATTAGAGCACCAGCTACAGCCACAAGAGGATGACGTGACCGTAGGTCAGCGCATCAAATGGAAAAACATCAACTCATTAAGGTCAGGCTACTCTGAATGTCAGAGCTCTGTGTCACGGGAAATTGCAGATTTGAAAAACCTCTTTTTAAGCGTTAATATTCTGACAATGATGCACTCAAGGGGTCAAGGTTTGCCTGGTTGAAACGGGCAAATAGTATGTTTCTGCTTTGACGGTCAAAGAAAAGTAGCTCTTTATTGGAATGAAAAATTCAACAGCAAATGTATCGCAAGACGTCTATTATATTGCCGTAATTGTGTCAAAGCATTCAGGGAAGATCCAGGCCCTGTGCTTTCAAAACAGATAGCCTAGCAACTGCCATTTGAGATTAATGGAAATGCTGCTGCTCTCTACAGGTTTATTACAAGCTCTTGAGTGCACCCATATGGCTTCCTTTCTGACCTTTAAAATCATAATTTAGTGATGGATAATTAAGCTTGTGCGAATAAGTAAAAAAATCTCTCTGCATTTATGCAACTTATTAATTACAACACACTCTTATACCGCCATCACACTTCAGCAGGGGTAGCCAAACTTTTTTTATGAAGGACCAAAAACCTAACTTGATTGAGGGTGGAGGGCCAAAGGTAAATATACCAAATGATTACATTAAAGCTGCCTCAGTAATTTTCTACTTTATTAAAATTGTACAATAAATAGAAAAAAAAGACAGTATTATTAACTATGCATTTTATATTTTATAATGAACTTCTTACAATAAAAACATAAACACATTTCTAGCACAATGGTGTTCAATGCTGAATATACGAGTCAAGCTGCACCTGCCTTTGCCTTTATTTGCTCGTTGAGTGTATTGCCTCTGTCTTCGAGTGACATTATTTACATTTTTAAAAATCTGATTCATGCACAGCATTTAATTGACCCTTCGCTAAACCCCGCCCTTCTTAGTTACTGTTGCTACACCTGTCAAGCTTTCGTGCCTGGCACGGCTTTTACAGTGTGTATGTGCTGGTGTGAGACATTGCCAGGGATATAATGTCATTTTTGGCGAACAGGTGAGATATCCGAGAATGCCAGACAAAAAAGGACTGCAGTATGCATTACAGGGGTATATTGACAATATAATAGGCAACCGATTAGAGAATAATTCAATCAAAATGAAGCTAGCTTAGCCTAGCCGCCTCCTTTGCTGACCATTCAACAGCTTAGTTCATGCACAGCAAGAGAGATGAAATTAAAAAAAAAAACTAATAATAACAAATTAAACCGTGATTTCTCTATTTTTAGCCAAAAAACCTGATAGACTATTGTTGTGTAATGAAATATAGCGTTACTAACCGACGAGGAAACACGCATGGACAGTGCTTCTACATAGTTCATTCATAATAAGAGCAGCCAGAAAGGGGAAATTGATGGACTTATGCCGAATATTAGCATCATTGACCCATAACAATGTGCACTAAATTGCCTATTAATGTCAATATGTTTGTGTGCTCTTTATAAATTAATGAAAAATAGGTGCTGGTAAAGTATATTGATCACAAGTGCTCAGTTTGTGATTGCATCTGTGTTTTGTTGATTTGTAATTTCAAATATTCGTAGCTTGAAATAGATGGAAATATGAAGTTCAGTAAAGTTAGCAACAGATTTGCAGATTCGTATTTTCCGGATCAATAACTCATGACCTATTAGCTATTAGTATGACTAATGTCACTAAGGCGAAGGCTTAAACGGAGCAGTGCTCACAATATTGAGCGAAAAAAAAAAAAAAAAAAAAAAAAAAAAAAAAAAAAAAAAAAAAAAAAAAGAAAAGAAAAAAAAAGCTAGTCTTAGCTGGTCAGGCTGGGAGATGACCAGCTAAAACCAGCTTGACCAGCCTAGCCAGGCTGAAAGCCCTGTCAAAACAAACTATGTCCAGCTTAAACCAGGCTGGTCAAGGTGATTTTCCAGCCTGACCAGCTAAGACCAGGCTGGAAATGGCTGGAAGCCAGCCTGGAAATGGCCAAAACCCCTCTAAAACCAGGCTGGTCAATTTTTCAGCAGGGCCTGCAGACCCTAGTTTGGGCATCTCTGCACTAGAGTTTGCGCATGCAAAATTCTGTCTTACGGTGCTGGGAAAAGGGGTGGTGTAAAGCAAGATGATTAGACATTTTTAAAAAAATCAAGTGATTGGTCCATATTTTAAATTTGTCAAGAGAGGTCATGCTTTGATCTTTGATTAGTCTCACACAGTCACATGATGCGATTTCGCAGGTCAGAGTTCACCAAGCTGAAACTTTGCAATGCAGTGAACTGCGAAACATGGCATACGAGCTTGCGTACCCGGTCTGTTGCATTCGCGTGTGTATCTATGGGTTGAAAAGTGCAGTGTGACCGCGACTTTATAGGCCACTTTATATGGTGCACCTGTTCAAATGCTTAATTTCTAATCAGCCAATCACAATGCAGCAATTTACCACATAGGATCATCAAAAGTGCACAATTTTTTTTACATATCATAAACAAGTTTAATTTTCACAACACAAAATTAGTTTTATCTATATAAATGTGGCATTCACAGTAAATGTCTTTCATGAAGCTTTTACTATGCAAGTTTTGTAGTAATGGATGTATTATAGTAATGGATTTGCATCTATTATCATTCAGTTGAATACATTTTGTCTTTAACCCATTAATAATTTATTATACCCAAATATTTTCAAGTTGTCTGACTGCTGTTTGATAATTTGTAAGATATAAATTGCTGCATGAGGGCAACTGGATTGCTGCATTCGAGTCTCGGCTGGGTCAGTTGCCATTTCTCGGTGTAGTTTGCATGCTCTCCCCGTGTTGGCGTGGGTTTCCTCCGGGTGCTCTGGTTTCCCCCACAATCCAAAGACATAGTTGAATTGGGTAAATTAGGCGAAGTGTTTGAGTGTGTGTGTGAATGTGAGAGTGTATGGGTGTTTCTCAGTACTGGGTTGCAGTTGTAATGGCATGCGCTGCAAAAAACATATGCTGGAATAGTTGGTCCACTCTGCAGTGGCAACCCCTAATAAATAACGGACTAAGCCGAAGAAAAAGATTGATTGAGTTCCGTAACATTACAGTAATGTTCATTCAAAATTGAGAGTGATTTTGAAACATGTACCTTGTATTGTTTACTATAAATGAACTAATTGGTAATGTACTATGTTGGAAAAAAATACAAATTTTACTGTTGTCTTTTGGTGGATAACAAATGTTCTAAATACATATTACAATGATGATTTGAAAGAAAGACGTGTGGTCAGTTTAAAAATCAGTTTTGTGCTAAAATAATTGAAAATGTACACCTTACTTATAAAATAGCATCAAACCAATAAAAAACTAGTACATTTTAGACGTTAGCATTCTGTCTTACAATACTGCAAAAAAAAAAAAAAAAATGTATTTCGGAATCTCGCTTCTAACCTAATCTTTTAATTTCAGTAAGGTCAGATCTGCTACGACTTGGCTCACTTACGGTTTCTTTTTTTTCACATTCTCCATAGTAGGTAAGTGTTCGATTTTGGTTGCATCCCTGAGGTCCTCACTTCTTCTACTGTAGGCAAGTGTTTTGGAGCAGGACATTAGACCTCAGGAGCAAGATTGAATAACCCTAATCAAGACAATCTGGTTCAGTTCAAATCAAGAATCGAAATGAGGAATAAAGGTGATGTTTGTTGACAGCAGATGGAGCTGGAATGAGAATTTCAGAAATTTCTAATCTGATTTTCAGAGAATAGTGCAAACTGTCTTCCATTATAAGATCACAATGCACCCAAGATGATACTTAAGTAAGGCCAAGTAAGGTGTAAACTGGTCAATGAGTGTACATTTCAACCCAGGCTTATTCTGAAAATGTAGCCCTATGTACATTTCTGGAGATAGTAAAATATACGTCACATTTTTTTGCAGTTTTTGCTTATGCAAATCCACCAGAGGCTGCTGTGTACGCATTTGAGATCTCAAATTTCTTTTGCACCTGCTTTCTCGCGTAAATCCCCTAGGCTGCTGTCGACTGACTGACTGACCAACCGACCCATCCCTCCACCCACCCACTCCGTTCTCTTAACCCAACCAATAGTGTTTTTAAAGCACTGATTGACCAGCGCCCAAACACTTCCCTAAACCCAACCAACAGTTTTTTTTGAAAAGCAATCCAGAAAAAGAAAAGCCCCCTCATTTATACGACGTTTTCAGATCTCACCCTGTTACTTACAGATTTGTTTTATTTTTTGGCTTTTGTTTTTGTCTTACTTGCTTTTCTTAAACTGTTCTTCACCAGATTCGAACCCCATCGTCGTGGTCAACTCCTCTCAACATGGCGAGCTACTAGACAAACTGGTAACAGCGGAAAAACCATCCATATGGAGGTAAGTGGTCAGTTGCTAGAGCGAAAAGGAACGGCATCATACTGCCTTGTATCATTCATTTCAAAGACAAAATGCAGCCATAAGTACTTCTGGCTACATAATTTGCAATCTTCAGAAATGTATATAGGTCTACGTTTTCAGAATGAGCCTGTGGTGGTACATTTCATACATTAATTTAGATGCATTACTACTTTGCTTTCAAGCTACCGATAAAATGAACTTTTATATCAGCAACGGACAAAAAGGCAACCAAATGTCACCTATAGCTACAAACTGATAAAGATAACTTCAATAACATCAGGGCTTGTGTTGGAAGAGTGTGCGAGTTTGTGTGTGTGTTCACTTGTTCTTGTGTGTATTTGCTGTTATGGAGCTATGAGATAAGAGGCCTGTTTCTGATAAGAGAACTGAACAGACTTCTGGGAGATGGCACATGTGGTTCACTTTGGCCGGCTGATGGAAACATGGTCTATTTAACACAGCCTATTTATCCTTGCTCCATATTTCACCTTCGCTTTTGTGCTAGTCGCAGCAGTGCACCTTGGTAATCTTTTCTTGTTTAGAATGAATTATGGTGTTTGTATGTTTTGAAAGGTGAGGAAGGAAGACTTCATCTGTTTATTCTCTTTGCACCCCATCTGGTTTGCAAACCTGAATACGGTGAATTTGGAAAGTTTAATATCACTTCTTAAAGTTGCACCATGCTGAAAGGAAATATGGCCAAATCTGCCTGATCTCAGAAGGAAACGTAACTATTTTTGGTATTGTCAGAAAGGTGTTTACAAATGTCAAACCTATTTTACTTTTCCATCTCTTTATTCTTAAGACTACACACCCTACAGTAGCTAGAAGCTATCAATAAGAGTCAGTAAATTATAGAAAATAAGTATAACAATTCTGTTAGCAGAAGGTTAAAAATATCACCTTAATGTAAAAACTAAATCCAATCTGCAGTGAGTGACTACTGTATATCACTTCTGATGACAAACTGTGACCACTAACCATGTCTCTTATTAAAACACTTTCCATTCTCTCGATTCAAAAAAAGAGCCCTGACATTTCTTTCATTGTATGTCAAGGCTTGAATAATTGACATTAGCCTGAAGTCTCTTGCAATATACAATTACAGACTTTAAATTCTCTTCGTAGTAAAACTACCATTCTGAGAGGAATGACCCTGTGTGCCACACAGAAAGAAAGTAAATGCAGCCCATTGGAAAAAGAGTTGCCAGCGGCAACTGTAATCATATGCATTGATTCCCGCACATTTTGTGGATCTTTCAAATTGAAATGTGCAAAGACTGGCACAAAAAAGATGAACACGAATCTGGAAATGATTCATTAGTTTAGTTTTTATGTACTGCTGCAGTTCCAAAATAAAATGCTCATTTAGCAGCTCTGTGGCTTTCGAAAATAGCCACTAAACACTAATGTAAACCTAACCAATAGTGTTCAGAGATACAAACACAGAATAAAAATCATATTCGCTGAAGTAACCATGCAACGGTAGCTGATTTATATACACTTAAAAAATTTGCTTTGCTATTTGTTCAAATGCCATTTTTAAAAAATGAGCTGAAACAACAATCTTGAATTTGTTGGGGGACAACCTCATCATTTTTTGCTCAATCCACTTAAATTTGTAAAAACAATTAAGTTAACTTAATTCCTTCATGTTGTCCCAACACAAATTGATTGTGTGGAACCCAGTTTTTTTTTTTTTTTTTTTTTGCGGTTTAAGTTTTCAGTCATAAATTGTGGTACAGCCATGACTGTAGTAATTATTATTATTAAAATTATTACCATCGATCTATTCATGAAAAAATATTCTGCTACTGTTACAAACAAAATAAATTTGATAAATAAACAAACCAACCAACCCACCAAATAAATAAACAAATAATAAAACTAATAATAATAATAAATTATTATTATTATTATTAACATCTATTCATAAAAAAAAGATTCTGCTACTGTTACAAACAAAACAAATTTTCTAAATAAAAAGATGCATAAATAAATAAATAAAAGTGTGAAGTGATAAATTGTGGTAGGAATGTTTTATTTTTACTCAGGTGAGCTTTTTTATTTTATGAGCCATATGTTTCAGCCTAAACAATTTTCTGACTTTCTGTGAAAAAGCATACCCTTGTTATGCTTAACATCACATATTGCAATGTAGATCTAATGTTATGGTAAGAAACCTAATTACAGTTGAAAGGCGCAAATATGTGGGCGACTTTCTCTTTATATTATGTCTCCAGATGAAGAAAGTGACTCCTACATACTCTGCTCTTGCTTCGAATGCGTTTGTTAATAAAACTTATTTCACTGAAAATAAATGCTACTGTCTTCTATATGTGTATATATATACAAGTCTCTTTTTAAGTGTGTTGGCATTATTTCAATTGTTCTCACACTTGAAAAACAAAGAGCTCTGCATAAACTTACTGCAATCCTCAATTAATCACAGTCAGCATTTTGAAACATATTGTTTCATAGTTTCTAGACTCCTTTGTTATGAAGTGAGTTGGAGAGATTAAAAACTATAGGGTGAATGTAGCAGGCTTGTTGTGAATATTTTACCAACTCATTCTCATTGTTCCACAACTTTATAGTATTGTGTGTACAGTAACAGCACATGATTAATATGCAGGCTCCCTTATTTTTTAACGAAGTTAATAAATAAATCACGTAACTGCAAATACCTGTAAATACATTAATTTAGGTTGAGTATTTCACAGATTAGTAAGCACTGAGTTTCTTCCATGACAGCATGTAAACATGATTTTCTTGATTATTATTATTATTATTATTATTATTATTATTATTATTATTATTATTATTATTATTATTATCAATCATCAACATAATAAGCAGTGCCAGTTTTATTAGGCTGCATTTGTTTTTTAGGCTGCGACTTAATTTTATAACCAAATTGTATTTTTATCAAATATAATCCTATTTAATATAACTACAACATATTTTAATTATAACAAGCTTTTTATTTTCTTTAAAATAAATTTGTACACATTTTTTCAGTCTTTCAATAATGTTTATGTTCTATATTATTTATTTATTTACCTTTTTTTCACAGGTATGGTTTGATTTAGCAGTAAAATAATCACTTATTAAACAAAATAACACAGATATTTGTTCATTAACCAAAAATAAAACAAATAATAACAATATTCATGTAATAATATCAGTGCATCTAATGTGTTTTAAATGCTTCTTATTCCCTGCAGGCATTGGTGATGACTTCAAGATGATTAACGTTGTACCCAAATATCATGGGACGTTGCATTTTCTGGTAGAATTGAAACTCAAGTTGTGTCCAATTTTGGTCAGTTTCCAACACAACCTAAAAACAACTAAATATCAACGTCTAATGATGTTACAGGTTGAGTGTGTGGACGTCACCATTGTGATGTCTATTAGATGTTGGATTTTGAATGCCATACTTGACGAATAAAGGTCTTTGCTCACTGAAATATTTGTATGCGTTTTTTTTTTCGTTTTCATATGCGAAAAATTCATCATGTAAACAAACCTTGCACACTTGAGTCCGATGCGTATAAATTACTCCATTACGAAAAAACACAAAACATTTCAGAGTCAGTATAAGCAGTGACATGTTGTTCTCCTCTCTTCTCTAAAGTAGAAAGAGGAATAGGCAGCATATTGTGTTCATCCAATACTGCAAAGAGAGGAAGGAGAGTTCAGCTAGTTATCAAAGATCTGCGCTAAGATTATCCCAACACAATCTCACGGCAATTCGAAACTTTTTGATTGAAGCTGTGGCCACACTGGGCTTTGTGTGTGCGAAATTCTGTCATACTGCGCTGCGAAAAGGGGTGGGATTAAACAAGATGTTTAGACAATAAAAAAGCAAGCGATTGCTCCATGTTTTAAATTTCTGTCCAGAGAGGTCATGTTTTGATCCTCGATTGGTCTCACGCAGTCAAGTGATGCGATTTCACAGGTCAGAGTTCACCAAGCTTGAACTTTGCACCGCAGCAACCTGCGAAACTTGACGCATGACCTTGAGTTTCTGATCTGACGCATTCGCGTGCGTATGAATGGAAATCTATGAAAAGAGAAGTCAAGTGTGACGCAGCTTCAGTGGCTAATTGGCTGATCGTACGATCAAATTCGTACAATTTAGTACGATTTGCTCATCCCCCAATGACGGTTGGGTTTAGGGGTGGGGTTGGGTTGGGTGCCACGCCTCCTTTTTGAAATCATACAATTTCGTAAGACTGAACTCCTACGAATTCGTACCAATTAGCCACTAAACTGACAAAACGTAAAATACTTATGTTTTCTCATGAGATCAAGCTCGATTATCCCCAAATGCAAAGTTTATTTCCGGAAATCAGTGGAATTTCGATACATTGCTTGTAATGGCAGTAGCTATAGACATTATAAACGATGGCGGCCGCGTTGACCAGTTGAAGCAATGGAACGAAAGCGGACCATGCTTTCTATTAAAATGTCTAGGAGCAGTGCGTCAAATGTATGGACGCACACACACCAAACAGCAGCAGGGGAGAGGTGCGTCAGTCACTGAATCCAGCATAAAGGGGTTCTCAAGTGTCCACCACATTCTGTCTTTATTTTATGCACTGTGTTTGTCATAAAGTTATCTGTAGCTCAAATGACAGCATTCTGTATTTAGCTTTTCACTTGTATGGTGGATCTGTACTGTAAAAACACCTCTCAAAGCCCTTTTCGGATGCAAAAAGCGAAAAAAAAAAAAAAATCGAACCCGGTTCGAATCTTTTTTATGATGGATGAAACTTTTGGAGGCAGTGTGTCAGTACTATTCACACAACGTGAGGTCAATTTTATTTTTTAAAATGCAAAAAATACGAATGGAAATTTCGGATTCAGTGTGCAATAACCTTAAATGTGAGTAATTGACGTCAATAAGAAGTTGGTTTAAGATGTTGGCTTGGCTTTGGATTTTGGTCACTTTCCAACAGAACCTAATGTCAACCAAATATCAACGTCATTTGACGTCATTATTAGATGTCAAAATAACATCCTTAGATTCTGGCTAGACATTGAATTTTGGTCACCTGACATGACAACCTAAAACAAACCTAATATTAACGTCTTAACTTTGTTTATAACGTTGTGTGACTGCTGGGTTAATTCATTTATTGTGTAGAGTATGGAGTTGTGTCAATTTTGCCCCTGAATATTAAATAAATCTCATAGATTTTAACTAATTGGATCTGGCTTTTTCTACCTATTTATGCCATATTCATATATTTAAATTTATTAAATCTAATAGTATTTGATTTTAAGAGATTTAGATTGATTCTAAGGAATCTGACAACATCCTTTAAAAAAAAGACAAAATCAAAAGGTCACAAACAGTTAATCATAAACTTTATTGTGATTCATTTTTGAGTGTACTTACCCACTAGCTGGGTGTTTCATGAAAGTACAGTCTTGTAATGGATCTCGTATTTTGACTTTCATTTTATCAGCCCAACAATGGAATCCAATGCAGGTTAAATGCGTTTAAGCGCTTCTGAAAATAATTTTGTTATTTATTAGAATTTATTTTTATTTGTTTTTCAGCTTTGAGCTCAATTTGACTCCACTTTTAATTATTTCAATTTTACAGTTTGCATTTATCTGATCATATTATTAGTTGTGATATAATTTAGATTTTGATATATTCTTGGGTCCGATATTCTTTATTGTACGTTCATTAGGGACCAAACGTCGCTTTAAGTTCCACGCCCCAGAATTGCGTTTCTTCTACACTATCTGAAAATCTGAAGTTAGTCAGAGGAAGTAGGGTTAACTAAATACCCAAGTCATTTCCATACGACTTACTAATATCAGTGATGAGATGAATAAAAGGTCTTCATGCTGCCGTGCTTCCTGCTTCGTACAGTCAAATGCATCTTAAAAATCTATGAAATCATGTCACAACATAGATGTAGCGCAGACTCTTCATAGTATACTGGATACTATAAATTCAGGAGACTCCAGAATTAATTAAATAGGTAAGCATTTATTACAAGTGTAACATGCGAATTACAGAATCATACAATAAAAGCCAATTCAGAAGTAAATGAACAACATCAAGTACTCAAAGATAAATCTAAGAGTATAGATTAAGTCCAATTTATACATAGCGTTGAGCTTGAGAGCTCTTCACTACAGGCCTCTCTGGATACAGACTTGCGACCCAGAGATATTTCGTCATTCTCTTTATATACCCTATGAGAGCAATAAATGGTTATTTTGTTAAAGATTTACTCATCTGTTGTGATTTATTAGGGGTTCGAGCACGAAGCGCTGAAACCCTATTGTTTTTGTAAGTATTTTTATTATTATTATTATTATTATTATTATTATTATTATTATTATTTTACTTCTGCCATAATCACTATTGCCCAGGCCAAACCGTAAGGCCTATAAGCTTCAAACTTGGTCAGATTGTAGTACTCCTCACCGCTACTCAGATCCAAAGGCTCGTCCAAATCGGCCCATAGGTGGCGCTACAGCGCTAAAAACTAAAAAATTTTAGTAATTTGGCAGCCATTTGTAAACCGTTTGTCGTAGGCTCAAAAACTTTACACTTTTGGAATCCTTGGGTCAGCCCGAACAAAAGTGGAGTCACTCAGATTTTCTCTACGACGCACTGTTTTCCCGCTACATCGCAATACGTCTGAAACCTACTTTTGCGAACTAGTCCTAGTTATAATTTAATTTAATTTGATAAGTAATCAAAAATATTGAACAAAATCTTGTTACCAGTCACACCTAAGCATTTATCAATACCCGAGGGAAAGGAAAGTTCAGGAAAGAGGGAAAGATTGTGTCTATCCTGGGCCTTTTTCTTCAGATTCTAGATTTTTTTTTTTGTTTTATTACACATATTTAAGTCTTCAAACAGATTATTGAAGAATAACATGGTGTTAATCTTCATCTTTCTTAAAAAAATCATCAGTCTTTTTTCTGTCATTTCTAAGTGTGCTGAGTGTCTGTCTGGTCTTGAATCTGCAGGGTGTTTTGTGGGTGTCTGGTGTCTGCTTCGGGTTCTGGAGGCTAGTTTGTCGCAGTGAGTTGCACAGAAGGGCACAACAGCATCCAGATGGCTGCACTGAGTAAACTCTTCTCACTCTTAAACTAGATGAAAGTTCAATTTCACAGGCTTTTTGATTTGTCTCTCTTTCAAAGAGGATGTTGTTTGAGTGCTTAGAGTGAAACCATTCTGTCAAAGTAATTGTCACACGAGTCTAATCTGTATGTATACTTCTTTCTGTCATAAGTGATTATTACAACTTTTGAAAAGACAGAAAGCTTAAAAGAGATGAATTTCAGTTGTTTTTCAAGCCCTCGCCTGATTATTACCATGTTTTTAGATTTTACTACATTCTCACCCTGTTATTTACTTGTTTACTTTATTTTTTGCCTTCTTGCACCCACTTTCTGGAACCGTTATTCACTGGACTTGAACCCCTTCATCGTGGTCAACTTCTCTCTGCGTCTCAAGTCCACAAGCATATATGGCAAGCCACTGGACAAACCGGTAACCACGGGAAAGTCATCCATATGGATGTATGCGGTCAGCTGAGAAGCGTGAAAAGGAATGGAATCATACCGCCTCATAGTATTCATTGTAAAAACGCAATACAGCCATACGAACTTCTGGCTACATAATTTGCGATCTCCAAAAATAGGGCTATTTTTTCAGAATGAGCCTATGTTGCAACAAAAACAACAACTAATGAACAAAAATAGAATCTAATAGACATCTAACAAGAGTCCAAAAGTAGACTAGTCGTGCTAGTATGCTATCTAGTCTATTTTAAACTATTAGGAGACATACTACTAATTTATTGTATATATTAAAACGTATAGCTGGTGTCTGAATTTTATTTATTTATTTATTTATTTTAATTTACTACACAATTCAGGAAGCAGTCGTGTATCAATGTATCATTCTTTAGTTCTGTACCAGGTTAAATACTGTAGTAGTTTAAGAAACACATGATTGATATTTAGTTTTTTGTTTTTAAAAGGAAATGCGTGCAGTGCAGGCTTTGAACGTTTAACCTGCATTATTAACATACGCACATAGAATTCAGTGCATACACAAACATAAAAACAGCTCCATTTAAAGAGCCGGCAGACACTTGAACGCATTTCCAAGCTCTGTGTTCTCACAATCACAGCCCCCTATGTAGTGAACAGAGAGTGAATTTTTTTTTTTTTTCACATAAGAACCTCAAAGTGCCGAATATATGGCATCCAGTCTTTTTAGCCGCTGTGATATGAGATCATCAAAGGTGTTTTTTCCCCCTTGTTTCCCAAATGTGTTTTGAGGAATGTCACCGTTTCTGTGTGATGCTTTGTTTAAACCACAATAATGAAACTCCTTTATTTTTCATAGAAGCATTTCAATCGGGTACATCTGTAGTTTATTTTCAATGATAAAAGATAATGCACGAGCACACATATTGTCACAAACATTATATCTATTATATATGTAGTTTATGTCCATATACTGTATGTCCATATATGCAGTATCTATCATCTGCATTATTGTGCTTATGCAGCAACATGACATGTAGATATTTTAGTTGCCATGTAACAAACAAACAAAAAGGACAATAAGTCAATTAATAATAAGTAAACCAAAATTGATACAGAATATAAAACTTTGTACAGTATATTCAATGGATGTCATACTGTATATACTTTGTAAAGGCCCGTTCACACCTTGACGCTTTTTTCTGACATTAAAAATAGGATCCAAATCCCTCCCATTTTAAAGCTAACCACAATGTGACAGGAGTGCGGTTTCCCCGCCCACCGAATTTAGCCGCGTATTAAAATGTGTCCATATTAATGCGCATAATCATATCCACAAGACAGGATGTGCGCAAAGCAACTGAGAATAAAAGATCTGTTCCAACTCTCTGTGATCATCAGCATCTCAAGAATTTTAGTTTGTAAAATAAATACAGTAAAATCCCTTTGTAATTCATCACCACAGCCGCATGTTAGTACATGAAACATGCAAACTCCACACAGAAATGCCAACTGACCCAGCCGAGGCTCGAACCAGTGACCTTCTTGCTGTGAGGCGATCGTGCTACCCACTGTGCCACCGCTTCGCCCAACCTAAATTGATACAGAATATAAAACTTTGTACAGTATTTACAACGGATGTCATACTGTATATACTTTGTAAAGGCCCATTCACAACTGGACACTTTTGTCTGATGTCAAAAATAGGATCCAAATCCCTCCCATTTTGAAGCCCACCACAACATGACAGGAGTGCGGTTTCCCCGCCCACCGAATTGACAGCCGCGTATTAACATGTCTCCATATTAATGCATATAATCATATCAACAAGACAGGATGCATGCAAAACAACTGAGAACAAAAGATCTGTTCCAACTCTCTGTGATCATCAGGACCTCAAGAATGAGTTTTACAAGTTTAAAATGTTTTTAAAACAGTGCATGTTTGTAATAAATACAGTACTTCATCACCACAGCCGCATGTTAGTACAATTATAAAAGAAGACGCTCTGTTTGTGGACTTAAATCAGGTTCATGTTGTACATTAACATAATCGATGTCTATACTGTAGTGTACATTATCGTATAACCTGTCACATTTGCTGTGAAAAAACAATGCAAAGCGTGAGCATGTGTTTGTGCGTGTGCAAGCTAACCAACTTTATTACGAAATTTTGTGTGACTTATCTTTGCAGAAAGGCTTGAATTATCTCCACAACAAACACATCAAATAACATCGTGAGATGCATATTATCTAAGGCTCTGACACGCATGTGGGAATGGTGGGCAGGAAAAAACAGCTCATTTGCATTAACTCTTTGACTGCCCCTCTATCAAATGGTTGACCATGTTTTTACTGTTTTAAATAATGACTGCTTTAAAAAGTGGAGGTTTTTTTCCCTCTCCGCTGTCGCCACTGGCTTGCATGGTTCGGGATCTGTAGAGCTGCGCATCGTTGGATTTGCTCTTCAGTGTTTGGACTCTCAGTAGTGATTATTAAACCACACTGAACTGAGCTAAACTGAACTGAACTTAAACACTACAAACTGAACTACACTGTTCCAGTTTACTATGACCTTTTATGTGAAGCTGCTTTGACACAATCTACATTGTAAAAGCGCTATACAAATAAAGGTGAATTTAGTTGAATTGAAATAATGGCTTATACACACAGCATTGTTGGTTTACAAAAAAAAAATAAAAATCAAACAAACTTCCTGTTGCACTACAACACTTGATTATGGTTTTATTGTAAAAAATAAATAAATAAGAAAGCATGTTAAATGAGAATCTGAAATATATTATATTTTAAAAAGGTGATTTAGTATTTTGAACACTTTTAAAAATAAATTGGTCTTACACTTTGTATTTTCAGATTTTTACATAGTATATATATTAAGTCTGCTACTTTTACCACAAACCGACATATCAACCATTTGGTAGAGGCTGATATTTTAGAAATTACGGGATGTGTTCGAAAAAAAAATGCATTGAATGTGTTAACTAGTGACATTAGGAGTTAATAAATGCAATCCAAACTTTTTTTTTTCTTGGTTGGGCAGTTAAAGGGTTAAAGGCACAGGCAACAAAAACAGCTACAATATCATGACAGCTCAAATTTCCGAATTTACAGAAAGGTATTATAAATAATATGATGGGTATTTTGAGCTAAAACTTTACAGACACATTCTGGAGACATAAAAGACTTATCCTAAATGTTGAAAAAGAGGTAAAATAGATGCCCTTTAATACTGGGTTGCATTACGACACATTCAAGGCTGTTAAAACTGCATGAAGCCTTTAGTTTGGTAGCAAGCCAATGTGTTTCTCAAGCCTTATTAGTAGTAGTAGAAATAGTAGTAGTAGTAGTAGTAGTAGTAGTAGTAGTAGTAGTAATAGTAGTATGTGATTTGAATTCTGTCTACACCTGATATTAACATACATTTTTTTCAGTCCAATTATGCTGGAATGATGCAAAGTACAGTGTACATGGATAACCAGACTTAGTTAAAAACACATTCTGTTGAATTGTTTTCATAGTGTAAAAATCAAGGTCAAACGCATTCACACAACCTCAAAAGACCACCTTCATTCTGTCTACTTACGAAGGTATGCGTGTTTCAATGCGTTGTATATAAACTGTAGCCTTCCATATGCTTCTTATCACTTGCTTTCTGTGAAACAGACTTCTTGTATTCAATAGTATGTACAGTATGTGTCACATTGAGCGCTCCAGCAAATGTGGTGTGAAGAGGATGATGAAATAAGAGGGAAGGGTCTAGATGAAATCTGTACACAAGTGGTCATATTTGAAGGCATGGTAATATCTGGTAGAAATAGTAAAGCGTCTACAAACATGTCAATAAAAGTCACTATTAAAAACTTTTCATCATCAAACGCTTTTGGAGGTAAGATCAAGAATCCAAAATGAAATTCAAATGCATAATTAAGTGGAAAAATATGAATCACGAAATAGGGAAATCTGTCAATTTACAGATTTTTTTTACAGTAAAGGTACTGTAGCTAAATGAGGTCTATTTTCTTTTTTTATTAAAATATCCATGTTTCCTCTACTAAGTTGAAGACCCCCCTTCATTGTGGCACCATAGGGCCAAGCCTCCGCCATGCCCCATTACACTCAAAGTCTCCCGCAATGAAGAGAAACGTATTCATTGAGAAACCTCAGCGTGAAATCCACTTCAATCGCCTGTTGCATCTTCAACTGTGTGGAGCAGGATAAACCGGTTAGGAGTCTGCAGGTTTGGGTTCATCTCAGATAGCACAAAAAAGCTGCTGAGGAGATTTGTAGGCATCCAAAAAATAGATTTTTACCAGGGCTTCTAGAGGATGCCATGCTTAATTCCAACAACCCGCGGTCCAAGGGCACACGCCACCATAATGAGCGAGTACACAGCCTGCATCAGCTTCCCTCAGCATAAGTGCCCGTGACACTTTATCAGACCGACACAAATGGTTTCCTGGTTTGCTGATCTTTCCGCAAACTACAGCTAAACCAGAACTGGAGAGGCATATTGAAACTGACGCATCCACAATTCAAATGAGCTGCGTTTCACCTTGCATCGGTTTTTTTTGTTCCTTGAATTTAGATGCGTTTTAAAATAGGAACTCTCGAGCTGCTATAGATAAAGAGGATTGCACTCCAGCGCTGTGAGGAATCGGGCCCTTCTGGGCTCAGCTGTAGGTTATTTTATTCCAAAATCAACTCATTTCAAAGTCATCTCAAGTTTGGGAAACTAGCAAAAAAGTGACTGTGTAGCCCACAAAGACAGTTCGGCGACACACACTCGGAAGGAAAAGAGGGAATCGCAAGCGCCAAGGGCCAAAAATGTTACTGAACAGAGAAGAGCACATAAAATGCACTGTAGCATAACCGCGGCAGCTATGACGGCTGTTCATTATATGCAGCTCATCTGGGTTTGCACAGAGGAGGTTTATAATACCTGAAAACTGTGACAGTATCTGTTAGCATTCCATTTCAATGACAACTGCTTGGATGGCACAGTACCCTCTGAAATATCCGTCCTGCGAGGTTGTCAGCTATATATACAAAGTATATGCGAAGTTTAAACAGATTTTGAATCATTTTGACTGAGTATAACTGCAAAACAAATATGCTTCCTGAAAATTATGGAAATTACTAAAAATGTAATTGTTATACTTAGAAATCATATGTTGGCATTTAAAACTGACGAGCAGACAATTTGAACACAAAATATTTCATGTTTTGTCTGGTCAACTTTTGTAGATATACCTCATTTTCTGTCATTCAGACCAAGCGGCAACCTCCCGCTCTCCCTCAGGAATCCAGTACAGAAGTAACTAAAACTGCAATTCATCGAAATTCTGCTAGTCCTGGCTCCGTATAGAGCAAATTTCTTTTGAGCCCACTTTTAAAACGGCCAACTTTACAGAAGAAAAAAAGGTGTTTACAGCCTGATACAAAAAACAATTTTGGTTCATATAGCTAATATTACCCTTCACGACAACTGTGAGGGGGTGAATTTTTTATAACTCATCCATTTCCTTTATATTAGGTTTTATTAAGTCTGCATAATTAACAGCGTGGCCACTTGAGTGACAGCTAGGTCTCGCTGGTCGCCGTCACTTCACCTCAGCTGATTCCGGCTGATTAGCTGCTGATCTCGGCATATACATCGTGTTTTTGTTTTGTTGTATGTGGCTTTACACAGCCTGACATCTGAAGCATTGTCATACAGTGCTATGCCTGGGTTTCATAAATAGCCTTGAATTTGCTAACAGACTTTATTTGAAGTATTTGGATGTAATTCGTTTTCCTCCTGTTGAAAAATAGCATAAGAACAATGCTTTGTGGCTCAATATATTACAACAGTGTTTATAAAAGGCTAAACACTTTATTGATATAGTATACAACCGATCACACGTGGTCAGAACACAAATGAGTCACAGGTAATGAAGTATTAAGCTTTTCTCCCATAGGAATGCCTGTCTAAGAAAAATGCCAGCATTCAAGAAAGGTCTAGTCCTTTAGGAACAAAGATGGGCCGAGGATCGTCAGTTTGCCAGCAAATATGTGAGGAAATTGTTGAAATCTTTAAAAACAATGTTGCTCAAAAAAAAAAGGACCAGGGCACGCACCTCAGGCCCACCCGCCCACTCATCACTTTCTTCTGTGACTCCTCAATTTTCTTCATTTCGTCCACGACACTCTCCCGCTCGTCACTTTCATCCGCGACACAACCGTACAACAACCACAACCCCACTCCTCACTTTTGTCACCTCTCTCTCCCCTGGTAACCACTTCAACAGTGCATACCATAATTAAAAGATTCCATGAATCTGAGGGAATTTCAGTGCATAAAGGATAAAAAAACAAGACTAAGCTGAACTACCTTGATCTCTGATTCCTCAGGTGGTACTGCATCAAGAATAATCATTCATCTATAAGCGATATCCCCACATGGGCTCAGGATTACTTTGGCAAACCTTTGTCAGGTATCCACAATACATAGTTACATCCACAAATGCCAGTTAAAACTGTACTTTGCCAAAAGGAAGCCCTATGTTAACAGTGTCCAGAAGTGCCATCAACTTCTCTGGGCTTGGAGGCATCTGGGATGGACCATCACACAGTGAAAACGTACTATAATCAGATTAATCAGTATTTCAAGTATTTTTTTTAGAGAAATGGAAGTCGTGTGCTCCAGACCAAAGAAGAAAAGGATCATCAAGACTGTTTCCAGCAACAAGTACAAAAGTCAGGATCTGTCATGCTATCAGGTTGTGTCAGTGCCCTTGGCAAAGGTAGCTTCCACTTCTGTGATGGCACCATTAATGCTGAAAAGTACACATATTTTGGAGCACAATGTGCAGTGGAGGAAGAGGAGACAGGTGCTTGACTGGCCTGTCTGCAGTCCCGACCTGTCTCCAATAGAGAATGTGTGGCACACTTTGAAGCGGAAAAAGCAACAACGAAGACCCCGTATTGTTGACCACCTTAAGACTTGTTTGCAGGAAGACTGGGACAAAATTACAGCTGAACCACTTCATCACTTGGTGCCTTCAGTCCCTAAATGTCTTTTAAGGGCTGGAAAAGGAATGGCAACATTACAAAGTGGGAAATGCTTTACTGTTCCAATTGTTTTTTGCACATACCAAAATTGGAATATGTGTTTATTTTGAAAACAAATAAATAAATAAATAAATGATGAGGGACACATTAAATAATGTTTGTTGTGTTGTCTGCAATAAAACACAAGTCAAAGTAAATTTACTACTTTTTTTATTTGTGTTTTCCATACTTTCCCAAATTTTTCTAATTTTGAGTTGTATCATAAAAATTCTAATGGATAATCTGGTGTTGTGGAACTGATGTTTGATTAGTAACAATTATGTTTCATTAAAATGGCACACAAACACACAATAAAAAACATCTAATTTGTCTACAAATGACCTATGAATAAAGAAAACCACTAACATAACAGGGTTAAATTCAGGAGGGTTGCTCTTGTTTACTCGGTCAGATGGTCCAAACCTGCAGCTTGAAATGAGATAAACGAGAGAGCAAACACTTAGGTCACCGCTGTGGTATTGATTACCTATGGCACCCCTGCTATCTGTCTCAACCTCTATCTCTTTCTCCCGCTCTCTCCTTCGTAAAACACTCTCTCCATCACTCTCACCTCTACCTGGTTTGTCTTCATAAGTTCTTCTAGACACAAATGCAGACAAACAAAAACAAAGCGAGGACGAGATGTCAAAAACACGGCACGAGGAGGAATGTTTGTTTGGAGTCACTTTGTTAAGTCTGGTTTGACAATGTGCAGAATTGAATGCTTTGGCCTGAAGACGCATTGCGGTGTCAGTTATCCGTGAAGCGAAGCATGGGCTTAAAAATATGCTGTGTTTAGATCGAGCGAGGCAACTGTGACAAGCGGAGAAGTATGAATTACACAAATCCTGTACCTGGTGAAAAATTACTCAATTAAAATGACTCGTTTTGATTTTCAACTTGTGGAAAATAGTATTATATTGTGTATTTCCTATGCAATCTCACAGCAATTAGTAACCTTCTGATTTAATGGCTATTGTGTATAATCTCATTCATACATTTTAGTTAGATTTGTTATCTACCAATGAGGGGTAGGTTTAGGGATAGGGTTTGGCGCCTCATTTTACAATCATATACTCATCGGCCACTTTATAAGGTACACCTTACTAGTACCGGGTAATCCCCCCTTTTGCTTTCAGAATTGCCTTAATCCTTTGTGGCATAGATTCAACAAGGTACTGGACATATTTCTGAGAGATTTTGTCCATATTGACAAGTTAGCATCATGCAGTTGCTGCAGATTTGTTGGCTGCACATTCATGATGTGAATCTCCCGTTTCACCATGTCCCAAAGGTGCTCTATTGGATTGAGTAATGGTGACTGTAGGGGCCATTTGAGTACAGTGAACTGTCATGTTCAAGAAACCAGTCTGACATGATTCGTGCTTTAGGACATGGCGTGTTATCCTGCTGGACGTAGCCATCAGAAGATGGCCCAAAGTGTGCCAAGAAAATATCCCCACACAATTACACCACCATCACCAGCCTGATCTGTTGATACAAGGCAGGCTTGATCCATGCTTTCAAGCTGTTGATGCCAAATTTTGACCCTACCATCCAAATGTTGCAGCAGAAATCGAGACTCAGCAGACCAGGGAACCCTTTTCCAATCTTCTATTGTCCAATTTTGGTGAGCCTGTGCAAATAGTAGCCTTAGTTTTAAGTTCTTAGCTGACAGGAGTGGCAGCTGGTGTGGTCTTCTGTTGCTGTCGCCCATCTGCTTCAAGGTTAGACGTGTTGTGCATTCAGAGATGCTCTTCTGCAGATCTCCATTGTAACAAGTGGCTATTTGAGTTACTGTTGCCTTTTTATCAGCTGGAACCAGTCTGGCCATTCTTATCTGACCTCTGGCATCAACAAGCTATTTGCAAAATATCAGCTTTTTTTTCTATGCAATTTTACTAAACATTAAATATCAGTTGAGCTAATAATTTAAGTGTGTTTGCTTATGAAAACAACAAAAGCAACATAAAACATAAACAGAGGAATAAAGGTGAAAATTGAACAGATTATAAATAACAGTTCTCTTACTAATCTACAGTAATCACCCGAGAATAAGGGTGTACTCACACTAGGCTATTCGAACCGTGCCCAGGCATGTTTGACCCCCATTTCCCAGTTCATTTGACAAGTGTGACTGCTCCGGTTCAGTTGGCCAGCCCTGGTCCGGTAGGAAGAGGTGTGACAGAGCACGGTTTGGTTGGCCTTTGGTGGGGTATGCTTGTGGTAAGTGCAAAGCGCGTCTAAGTGCAAAACTGAAGGTGCGACTTCACATTTAGGGGACAATTTCATATGGACTTATTAATCATTCTTACTTTTCAATGCCCCTATAACCCCCACTTCACCTTCAGCAAATCACCTAAGACATGCAGCACGATGACTTCATGAACATTTGGGAGCGTCAAAAGTGTTGGATCTGTTCAGTAAAAACATCCATACACATTGTTTCACACACATACACTATGTCCAATTTAGCTTACTCAATTCACCTGTACCGCATGTCTTTGGACTGTTGGGGAAACTGGAGCACCTAGAGGAAACCAAAGTGAACATGTGGAGAACATGCAAACACCACACAGAAATGCCAACTAACTATACTTCAACTAAAATCAACTATATCAATAGTATCCAGCACTAGTAATATGCAAGATCTAAGATCAAACTGTCATAAATATAAAGTCAAAGAATATGGATTGTGTATATTGTAGTCATGGCATCAGATCCACTTTGCCTCAGCCTGAAATAAGAATGACACCGTGACTGGCAGTTTAGATTGATTCACAACCACAAAAGTATGGAGTGAAGAAACATTTGAGCAAAAGAGTTGACAGAGATGTCAGAAAGAGAGCTGGAGAAAATGATATGTTTTTCTGACACCGAGTAAAGCTACTGATGTTGTCACAATTTGTGTTGTTAACCTTTCACTTCTGCTCCTATTTGTCTGATCCTGATTACTGCTTTCTCACAAAAGGGATTTAGAAGAGAGTATCTGTATCACATAAGTAGTAATTACCTAGATATATCACTAAGGATTTTCATCGCATGCTATACAGAGCTATAGAAAGCTTTTTCTACTATTGTGACAGAACAGGCTCTTGGTTGGCAATAGTGGGGAAATAACTGGGTTTGGGGCAAAGACTATAGATATACAAAGATGGTTCATTTGCATTTCTAAGACTGGAGAGAAGTGAAATGCTCAGTATGGCTACCACAGCGATAGATGTACCGCCTTCTGATCGAAATAACCAATCGTCAATCGTCTTGGTGGTGTAGAGAGACCCCCCTCATGATTATGAAGCACTTTGGGTGTATGGCCATACACAATAAATGCGCTTTATAAATACACATTACTTACTTATTTTTATAGTCACATGTAATTGTGAGGGAGGGATATGTACAGATTTGCTTAGTTTTATGGCATGCCCTGTTGATTGGTGAAAACTGTGTACATGCATTGATTTTGACAGGAGATAAATACATACTGTGTCCATCCAGGGTCGTCCTCCAGTCTTTGCTCAAGTTTTGTTTGTGTTCTTCCAGTGTTTATGAAAATTGGAGTCATGCCAGTATTTACACAAACTGAAAATTATGTGTTTCAAATGTAATTAGAGCATAAGCAACAACAACAAAGGGACAGCGTACTTTTTTACAGATTTTATTGCTGATTTGAAAAACGTTAATCATTGTGAGTTCATTGAGTAGTTTTTAAAATTTCCGGATTGCTACATTTGTTTAGATAGGATTTTGGTCTTGGATGAACTGCCTGGGGGCATTGCAAATATTGCCAACCGTGGTGGAAAGAGTATTGAAAAATCATACTTAAGTAAAAGTACCATTATTTGCCTAAAAATGTAGTGCAAGTAGAGTAAAAGTATCTGTTGTAAATATTACTCAAAGCAAGAGTAAAAAGTAGACCTTTCAAAAGTACTCAAGAGGAGTGAGTAGTGAGTATTACACTGTGAAAGGCTGATGCATTTACATGTAATTTGTGGATGTGTGTAAACGTAACATTCTGTAGTGCATTTAGTTATTGTCCAGCAGACACGCATCATCATAAAATGTTTATAGTAGGTTAGATTTGGATTGTGATGTTAAGTGACCAAAATGTAATGTCTAGCCAGCGTTTAAGGACAACATTATTTTGATGTCCAAGAACAACGTCAAATTATGTTGATATTTGGTTGATTTTAGGTTGTGTTAGAAAGTGACCAAATCCAAACGTAGAGCTAATATCTTAAACCATCGTCATATTGACATAAAATACTGACATTTATTTATCAGGTATGGCAAGCAAAATCTAACATGGCATCATAGTGGTAACATCCACACAAGGTCAAGCTGTAACATCATTACTGTAGATATTGATATTTTGTTGATTTCACATTGGACATTGACGTCGACCTGACACATTGGGTTCCGTTGTAAACCCAATTTTCATTTCCAAACAAAATGCAAAGTCCACATGGCTTCAGGTTGATGTCTTGTGCCTGTTGGGTGTTTAAGGCCATTTCAGTCATCATACAGTAAACATCTGTCATTTTCTCATCAGTGACATGCATCTAAACAGTCTCTAGGTCATTCTCTGCGACGATTTTGGACATCTTCTTGGACACTTTTAATGCTTCCAAACAGTTTGCTGCAATTATATATCGCCCATATCTTGAGGTTGTTCTTTTTATGAGTGATTTGATTGGACAGGAATCACAGGACTGATTTTTCTAAACACTATAGACAAGAGAAAATTAAGTAGTGACTGCAGGTTGAAGGAAAGTAGTGGAGTAAAAGTACCAATTCTGCACTAAAAATGTACTCAAGTAAAATTAAAGTAAAAAGTACACATTTATAAAAATACTTATTACTCAATTAAAATATTAATACTGCCACTCAATATAAAAAATAAAAAACTACTCAATTACAGTGGTTTAAGTATTTGTAATTAGTTACAATACACCTCTGATGGCAAATGAGTGATAAGATTTTCCTTAAGAAGGACTTTGGTTTGGGGGACAAAAATCATGCCTTAAGACACATTCACACCAAGCACGATATCTTTAAAGAATAAGATAACGATAAAAATGGAATTGTAAAATGTAAAATGTTCTGAATGTAAATCAACAGCAGAGTTCAGACCACAGCTATAACAACAGAGAAACATTTTCATTGTGATCACTTTCTGAAGGTTTTTTTTTCTTAGCTAATTAAGGATAAAACACTGACAACCAGCTAAAATCCATTGAAATGTGAAAGGCTTGCTTGGAGGGACATGCCCTCCGCTTCGAATATAGGGCTGCAGTTAGGCCTGTCACATTTTATTCTGTGATAACAACTGCCTGGATGTACTTTATCCTTTATTTAAAATCTAAATGTATTATTCAACACCATCTCATTGGGGTCATGTGCCCAGGGATACATATTTGGGAAAACCGCATATACATGCCCTGGCATATGTCCAGCTGCATTTTGTATGTGAATGTAAGTATATAGAGCGATATGATGCTACCGACAATTTCTGTTCCTATTGCGCTACTGCTGACAGCTAAACTCTCTATGAACAGCTTTTCTGGCATGATCAGTTTGCTAGATAGCTCGCCTTGTATTTCATTGGACTTGCAAATTGTATGTCTTTGGATGCATAGTGAACTGGTGTTTGAGTCTGCCAAAGGACAATTCCATAAAGAGAGTACAATAAATTACAAAGTAAAAAAAAACAGCCTGATCTCATGAGGAAACATAATAATGCTAATCTTATGTTTTGTCAGTTTAGAATTTGTTCAGTCGTATTGAAATGTACGATTTTTAAAAGGAAGACTGGCCCAACCAACCCCACTCCTAAACCCAACCATCATTGGGGAATAAGCAAATTGTACTAAATTGTACAAATGAGAAAATACGAATTAAAGAGCCTTTATTATGCATTAAAAAGGTCATATGTTGGTTTTGTGGGTGTCAACAACAGGCTGATATGCATGCAAGGTCAAAAGGTTTCATTGCCTTATAATATGCATTTCAAGAGTTTACACTAAACTGATAATTGATTATAAAGCTTGTTTGGCATGCTGTCCCAGGAGAGAGCCCTGAGCTCATAAGATGCTAGAGCCTGGGGCTCCCTCTCGTTTGCAATGCGAGAGGGGAGTTTGAGCTCAGGTAGATCTCGAGAACTCCCGTGCTGTAGTAGCTAATGAACATATAGTGATTGCTCTTAAGAGATAACTACTTGCAAGGAGCCAATTGTCTATGGTGCCAATTTGGATTAGTCAATTAATTTAAGTTGCATGCTTTTAGATGGTGGGAGGAAACCGGGGAACCCAGGGTAAACCCATGTGAGCACGGGGAGAACGCGTAAACTCCGCACAGAAATGTCGGCTGGCTTGGTAAGGACTAGAACCAGTGACGTTCTTGCTGTGAGACAACAGTGCTAACCACTGGGCCACCGTGTCGCCCATCTAGGAAAGGAGGAAGAGTAGGGGTGGAAGGGGGGATTCTTCAAAATGAAGATGGCTGTTATATGGAACTTTATATATTTATAGTGGCTTAGGAATCGTCTGATTGGTGAATCATAAATTGGATAATGCGGGACCAGCCGCAAGCAATCACAAGCATATGATCCTCTCGAAATTAGTTTATACATAAACTTCACTTATTTTTACCTAAGGATCCCAATGACAGCCATATTATTTGTTCAGCGATTAATTTGTTCCCAAACACTTCCTTAGCATTATGCTAATCTGCTCTGATTGGCCCAATGACCCAGTCTGTTCTGATTGGTCGACTGCGTTGAGCACAAGACAGAGAAACACCCTCCACGGCTTATCAACATTGTTGAAGTAGTCAGAGTGCAGAGTATATGTGTGAGCCCAATACAAGAGTGCATTAAAGCATTTAAACGGCAGCAAATTACCCTATTCTTAACCATAAGTAATAACAATGACACACATTCAGTATTAATCCACACAGTGGCAAAAGCTGAATTATTTTGAAACTTGACTGCAGCATGTGTATAGGAACGATAAAAGGCAGAGGATTGCGAGCTAACAAATGAATTTAAATCCCTAAATAAATCGATACATGCAGAGTTTTTAGCGTGGCTTTAGACGTGATATGTGAATATAAGGTGTTAACCAGATTACAAGTAACAAAACACGATTAAAAACATATTTTGCAAGTTAGAGAAAACAAGGAGGCAACCATTTTAATTGCACTTACTTACACTTGTGAAATGGAGGAAGAAACTGATCCATAAACTGTGTAATGATAAAGTCCCATATATCAATGATCTTTTCTGATCCTTCCTTTAACAAACAACTGACGAATCTCCCATTGCAGGGTAGATTATTGCATTAATCACACCAGAATGTTAACTTATTAATGTTCACTCATCTTAAGTCTTGATCAGTCCCACACACCCACACTAGCATTTAAACGGAAAGGCAAGTTCACGTTTTACTGGATCCAGCATTTCATATTTGTAAAAACAGTTTGAAATCTTGGTAAAAGCATGTACCCACAATGCGCAAAGATGAGCAAACATGGCCTAGTAACATATTTGTGTTACACAAAAATGTACACAGTGGCCTCTGGTGGACATTAAGTAAAGGACATGTAAATGGCACATACTGTATGAGAATACACGGCTCACTAATGTAGTTGAAATTGTAAAATTTTAAAAATAACACAGCGGCCTCTAGTGGATTTGTAAGAAAAAAAAACATATTTTATGGTTCCAAAATGTTTCCCTAGGCATGTATTTCCAATGAGCTTGGGTCGGTATTATTACATACTAAATTGTATGTAAATCTGAATACAACTGTCTTAGATCCTGACTTTAAAAAAATAAAATAAATGCCATTCAGCCTAAGGTGCAAGACGACAACAGAATGAGCGACAGCACTCTGTTGAAAAGAGAAAAGTGATCCAATATCCCCCAGTGGTGTCTGCACACAAAACTCAGTTTATGGGACATGTATTGGAGGGGATTCAACTGGGTGTTTATTGAAGTCCTGAACCCTTCCATCTCTCATTAAATTGATTCATGGGCTCAATAAGCAGTGGCGGGGCAGCAGGTGTGAATGCTGGCGTGAGAGTTGAGTCTGGTTACATCCATCACCCTGAGCAGGCCCGGGTTAAGACCGATCTCACACAACTTCTCCAGAGGCCCTGCTGCCAGCCCATGAGCACATCACCTGCTACTACATCTCAATGACTTCTTCACTATTACCGCTACTACACACACACACGCACAGTACAGAGAGATAGACAGATGCTGTGGACATGTGGGCCCACATGCACATAATACTCCTAGGCTACCAGAGGAGGCCAGAGGGTCAAAACTGCAGTCGAAAGGGCAACTTTCAAAGAGGTTAAGCTTGTGAGGTGTTCATTTATCAATTTCTAAGACAACTTACCAGACTAATATTTCAAAAAATGACATTTGTGTGTGATGGTCCAGCTAAAGAATTTGGCAAGGAATCTGCTATAAGAAAAAAGTATGATAAAAGAGTGAATGAACAATCTAGCAAATAAAAACAAACAAAATAATAATTCAAACGAATAATGACAATAATAACACTGTTTATGCAAGCTGAGAGGACATTGTCCAACCTGACTTCAATTCCATGCCACAGGAGACTGGTTGTAATCACCAAAGTAGCCAATGAACTTGCCTCACGACATTTAAATACCTCAGCAATAGCTTGTGTTAGCAATTTGCAGCATGTTTTTGGACTATTGTAAGTACAGCATTTTGTACTGTTTTATTGTATGTTTGCCGCAATATGGTGATCAGAGGCGTAGTCAGCAATTTTTGGGCCCTCTAATCATAAATTGAAGACCGGGAGCGGGATAGGATGGTGCAAAAGGGGTTCACAGTCATGGTCAAGTGTAAGAGTGAACGTAAAATGTAGAATGGCAGGAGTGGGTGAGGGAGTGGTGATACGGTGTGTTTGGTGATAGTGAAGAGCATGATGGGGGGGGGGCTATTGGAGGTGGTGTAGGGGGTTGTCATGCGGGCTCCTCCGCTTGCCATTGCAGGGCCTCTAAATACCCAGAGCCTTATGTAATTTGTCCCCTTTTCCCCCCCACTGGCAACTCCTCTGATGGTGATGACCATAACAAATTACCAATAAAGTAGTAGTAATAAAGTACTACTACTACTATCTATCTATCTAAATCTAACAAGTGATAAGTGAAGAGGATCTTATACTTTGTGAAGTGAAGCAGGCATCCTTGATCTGCTCCTTGAACTTGATGCCAACAAGTTAACAAGTTACAAATAACCATATAGGTACTGAGGCACCTTTAATGCTATGTGTTTATAGAGTTTACTTTCTGCGACAATACTAGCAATCACGTAGCTAAGATTTGCTACAAAGCATTTTGTTTTGTCGTGCCTGAACAGGTAATTATAGCATGGGAGGCAATGCTTTAACAAGCAGTCAAAAGACAATGAATTATGTCCCTAGAGCATCTCTTGGTATCAAGGGAATAAGGTTTAAAAGGCACAGCACTTCCCAGCTGGGCACTCAGTGTTCTTAACTAAACCTCATTTCATCCGGGTCACGGCACCAATGCAAACCCTCTGGTACAACACCCAACTGTCTACTCCAAGTACGGCTCAAACCAGCGATTCCTGCATGGGAGGCTGGACTCTAATGAAGAGGCTAAAGACCGCAGACAGTAGCATCTGTTACAAGAGAAGGTTGTGGGTTCAGGGGAGTAAGGTTTACCTGCACAACCCTCACCAGCTGGCCTCCATGGTGCATACATGCAGACCAGGGGTGGTCAAACTCGGTCCTGGAGGGCCGGTGTCCTGCATAGTTTAGCTTCAACTCTAATCAAACACACCTGAACAAGCTAATCAGTGTCTCCAAGATCACTAATTATCTATAAGCAGATAAACTGAGCAGGACACCGGCCCTCCAGGACAGAAATTGCCCACCCCTGATGTAGACACTACTACTGCACTACTACTGAGCAGGGACGGACTGGCCATGGAGAGTCTGATGTTCAATCTGGCCTGCCACTGTGAATCTGGCCTGTGTGAATCTGCCGTCCCCTATACCCTCAGCTCGACTTACCGATCGATCACTACCATCCTCCCTCTTCACTTATCGATCAAGATTGTTAAGAGTTAGGTTTCGAAGTTGTGGGTATAATTTATCATTAGTTTATTGTAAAAAGTCAAAAGCTTCATGGGAAGTTATCAGTATAGTACACCAGAGATTGAAACAACGCACTACATGTGATGACATTTCTGAATATCTTGGCTTGGAATCTATTTGTCTAGTGTGAAGATTGCTTCAGATGCCTTGGAAACCTCTAATGATAAATTAACAGGTTGGCTAATAAGGTCTGATGTGTAATTATGAAATGTGTGATGGATTAGCTTTATGTTTTGAAAGCCTGTTACGTTCATTTATTCTTACTGTACCGCTATACCTAGAATGACACTGTGAGAGTAGTAGTTTTCTACAAGGCATGCTAATACAGTAATTATATAACAAAGCTTTTAATTTGGTATTAAATTAGTCACAGCATATACATTTTTGCTATATTCTTTAAGATTTGCTTATAATGTTAATTACATTTATGTTGGTTATATATAATTACTCAGAAAAAAAGAAGAAGAAAAACACATTGACATTTAAAGGCTTATAGGTTAAATAAGTTAACTAGGCAGGTTAGGGTAATTAGGCAAGTTATTGTATAACGATGGTTTGTTCTGTAGATTATCGAAAAAAGAATTAGCTTAAAGGGGCTAATACTTCTGAATTCAACTTATATATATATATATATATATATATATATATATAGTTGAAGTCAGAATCATTAGCCCCCCTTTGAATATTTTTTTTTCTTTTTTTCCCAAATGATGTTTAACAGAGCAAGGACATTTTCACAGTATGTCTGATAATATTTTTTCTTCTGGGGAAAGTCTTATTTGTTTTATTTTGGCTAGAATAAAATCAGTTTTAATTTTTTTTTTAAACCATTTTAAGGTCAAAATTATTTGCCCCTTCAAGCTATATGTTTTTCGATAGTCTACAGAACAAACCATAATTATACAATGACTTGCCTAATTACTCTAACCTGCCTAGTTAACCTAATTAACCTGCTTAAGCCTTTAAATGTAACTTTAAGCTGTATAGAAGTGTCTTGAAAAACATCTAGTCCAAAATTATTTACTGTCCTCATGGCAAAAATAAAATAAATCGATTAGTAGAAATTAGTTATTAAAACTATTATGTTTAGAAATGTGTTGATAAATCTTCTATCCGGTAAACAGAAATTGGGAAAAAAATAAACAGGGGCGAATAATTCAGGGAGGCTAATAATTCTGACATCAATTGTATGTGATGGAACTTTTTTTAATTTCTATTTTTTTTAATAAAATTGATAACTCAATTAATAATTAATCAACAAATGAAATATGTATTATTAAAATATATGTATATATATATATATATATATATATATATATATATATATATATATATATATATATATATATATATATATATATATATATATATATATATATATATATATATATATATATATAAACACTGTAAAAAGCTGCAGCTACAGTGGATTTGTACCAAAAATATAAATACATATATATTTTTTTAAATATATGATAATGTAAAATAAATATGTACATTCTACAGTAAATTACTGTTTATTTATTTATTTATTTTTTACAGTTGAAATCAGACATTTTTTACAGTTTGGTTAACTAAATCTAACATTAAAACTACGGCCAATAATAATAATAATAATAATAATAATAATAATAATAATAATAATAATACAAGTTTAAATAAGTCATAGGATATAATTGATGTTTAATTTAATAAAATTGATAACTAAATTAATAACTTATCAAACTTAATTTTAAATAATAATAACGCATATTTTTAAATGACTATAATAGGTCTACAGCAAAGTAATATTGTTTCATGGGTAAATTTGACCTTGTTTGTGCATAATCACCCTGTAAGCTGCCAACCATTGCGAATCCTACAAGTGTCTACATTCAGTCTTTTCTTCAGGACTTGTTCGGAAATGGAGTTCTGGCCACAAGAGCAGACATAAACAGGAAGTTAAACTGAGTGTGTAAAAGGCTGTCCGGGGCCACAAAAGCCTCATTCTTCATTCTGGTAAATGTAACGTAACTGTCTGTTTGGCCATTACGGTTATTGATGACTTTGATGGGGGTCATTATACATGCTGTGGGCGGCATCTGCTCTTCATGTGCTCTTGAGAGTGGCACTGGGCTGTAAAGGACTCTCTAGAGGACACCAGAACTGAGTCAAGACTAGACTTCGGCACGTACAGCCCACAAGCATCAGGCCGATTGATGCCAGTATGCATAATTTAAACCTAAATAGTGTGTCTGTGATCTTCTGGAGAAAGACTGGAGATTACCTCAGTAGCTGATGGTAAACGTTTTGTCTGCCTTTAATGGATGGTGCAGTTTAATTAAAGGGTAATTATCAACTGTAAATATATATATATATATATATATATATATATATATATATATATATATATATATATATATATAACTGTAATATCGGTAAAATCGGTAAAAGAAATTTAATTTTATCAGATAAAATATGGAAGGAACGTAAAATTCAAACGTAAACATTATACAGTAATTTACTGTAGATTTTTACAGTTTTGTACCATTGAAATCAGACATTTATCACAGTGTGGTTAACTAAATCTAACATTAAAACTACCACCAATAATAATAACAATAATAACAATAATATGCATGTATAAGTTTATATGTGATGTGATATTGTTTATTTGTTTTTTCTTTTAATAAAATTAATAAATCAAAATTAATAACTTATCAAAATTTTAAAATAATAATATTAATAATTGCATCTTTTAAATGACTATAATAGGTCTACAGTAACATGGTGTTAGCTAGAAAAAAATATATATCTTTAAATGTATTCCTTTTATTTTTAATGGCAAAATACAGATGTGGGTCTTTAGAATTTACCTAAAAAGCTGGTTGAAACAGAAAATACCAGTTGCCATGAAAATTTATTTTTAATATAATTATGGACTGAGGACTCCATTGTTCTACTGGGGGACTTCAATGCCCACGTGGGTAATGTCAGTGATACCTGGAGAGGCGTGATTGGGAGAAACGGCCTCCCTGATCTGAACCAGAGTGGTGTTTTGTTATTGGACTTCTGTGCTAATCACAGTTTGTCCATAACTAACACCATGTTCAAGCATAAGGGTGTCCATCAGTGCACATGGCACCAAGACACCCTAGGGCGGAGGTCAATGATCGACTTTGTGGTTGTATCATCTGATCTCTGACCGTATATCTTGGACACTTGGGTAAAGAGAGGGGCAGAGCTGTCAACTGATCACAACCTGGTAGTGAGTTGGATCCGCTGGCAGGGGGGAAAGGTTTGGCTTGCAGGACTCCCGAGACAGCTGATGGGTATCGACAGGCCTAGCGTGCTGCAGCCTGGGTGGTTGCAGAAGCAAAAACTTGGCGGTGGAAGGAATACTTTGAGGATCTCCTTAACCCCACCGACATGTCTTTCATTAAGAAAGCAGAGACAGGGGATGCAGGGATGGGATCACCCATCACCCAAGCTGAGGTCACTGAGCAGCTGGAGTGGATGAGAGTCACCCTGTGTATCTTAGGTCTCTGGATGTTGTGGGGCTGTTGTGGCTGACACGTCTTTACAACATTGCATGGAGGTCGGGGACAGTACCTCTGGACTAGTTAACTGAGGTGGTGGTTCCCATTTTTAAGATGGGGGACCAGAGGGTGTGCTTCAACTATAGGGGGATCACACTCCTCAGCCTCCCGGGGAAAGTCTATGCCAGGGTACTGGAGAGGAGGATCCTGCCGATGGTTGAACCTAGGATCCAGGAGGAACAATGCGGTTTTCACCCGGGCCGTGGTACACTGGACCAGCTCTATACCCTTACCAGGGTGCTTGAGGGTTCATGGGAGTATGCCCAACCTGTCCAAATGTGTTTTGTGGACTTGGAGAAGGCATTCGATCGTGTCCCTCGTGGCATTCTGTGGAGGGTGCTCGGGGAGTATGGGGTCAGAGGCGATCTGTTGAGGGCTGTCTCGTCCTTGTATGAACAGAGTAAGAGTCTGGTTCGCATTGCCGGCAATAAGTCAGATTTGTTTCCAGTGCATGTTAGACTGCGGCAGGGCTGCCCTTTGTCACCAATTCTATTCATAATTTTTATGGACAGAATTTCAAGGCGCAGCTTTGGGCTGGAGGGGGTCCGGTTCGGGGACCACAGGATTTCATCTCTGTTATTCGCAGATGATGTTGTTCTGTTAGCTTCATCAAACATGGACCTTTAGTATGCACTGGGGCAGTTTGCTGCGGAATGTGACGTGACTGGGATGAGAATCAGCACCTCCAAGTCTGAGACCATGGTGCTCCACCGGAAAAAGGTGGTTTGCCATCTGCAGGTTGGAGGAAAGTCCTTACCCCAGGTGGAGGAGTTTAAGTATCTCTGGGTTTGTTCACGAATAAGGGAAGGATGGAACATGAGATTGACAGGCGGATTGGTGCAGCGGCAGCAGTAATGCGGTCGATGTACCGGTCCATTGTGGTGAAGAAGGAGCTGAGCTGAAAGGCAAAGCTCTCGATTTACCGGTCAATCTATGTTCCTACTCTCACCTATGGTCATGAACTTGACCAAGTCATTTGAGTTAGGTTGAGGTGGCTCGGGCATCTGTTTCGGATGCCTCCTGGACGCCTACCTAGGGAGGTATTTCAGGCATGTCCCACCGGGAGGAGGCCTCGGGAAAGACCCAGGACACGCTGGAGGGACTATGTCTCTCGGCTGGCCTGGGAACGCCTTGGGATCCTCCCGGAGGACCTGGAGGAAGTGTCTGGGGAGGGGGAAGTCTGGGGTTCTCTCCTAAGACTGCTGCCCCCGCGACCTGGCCCCAGAAAAGCAGCATAAAATGAATGAATGAATGAATAATTATGAACCATATTGCATAACTTCAGTTTGCTTTGATGTACACTAGGAAAATAAGTATTGAACAAGACACTAATTTTTTTTTCAGAAATATTTCTAAAGATACTATTGATAATTTTACCCAGGATGTTGGTAACAACCAAATAAATCCATATATGCAAATAAAACAAAACTAATCAGTTTACAAATTAAGTTATGTGTCATAAAATAAAATAACACGGTAAAAAATAATTTAACACATGAACGAAGGGAGCTGTAGAAAGACAGTGGAAGCCCTGACAGCAGCTAAAATTTCTCAGTAGTTCTTTAGCAACCATCTGTCCTTCCTCATTTTAAATGAATATTAGCTGCTTTAGTTCATCATCTACATTAGGAAGATGATGAAGATGAAACCAGGGTGGACCTTTCAGAAAGACAAAATTCCAGAACACAGATCTTAAATGCTTTCAGAGAAAGAAAAGCAAGCTGTAGAATGGCCCAGCCAATGACCTGACTTGAATCCAATAGAGAATACAATTTAAAGCTAAACATAATTTAATAGACAAAACCCACAGAAGTATCAAGATTTTTTTCATTCTGTTGAAGTCCGTAAAAAACTCACACCTGAGTAATTCATGTGATTTCATTCACCATATGAGAGGCATCCTTAAGCTGCCATCACCAAAAATGACTTTTATATAAAGTATTAAATGCATTTCAATTTCAGTGGTTTAGCACTTTCTTCTTGTGTCATTTCAATCTTATTACACTAACCAAATTTTGTGTAATAACAAATTCACTTTTTAATTTTTTATTTATATGTTTGTATTGTTTGGGTTTTTACCAAAACCTGGTTCAATTCCATCATTCTTCCCAGGAAAAAAATATATAATAATAGGAATCACGTTCAGTACTTCTTTTCCTCGCTGTAGATAGTGACTTTTTATTTTATTTTTAATAATAAAGTTTATCCAATTTTGTGTACATTAGGCGCAGTCTGAATAAATAAGTCAATAAAGAGATAAGGAAACGCCACAAATAATATTCCCTCCATTTTATCAAACTGGAAATAAAAGGTCAAATCAAACATATTCTAAAGTCTGTGGTCTGGTTGTTTACTCTACAGATACATAAAATGTGCATACATTACACAGCAACACAGCCATAAATATGATGTTAACTTTATCTATCACTTTGAGATCATTTTTGGGATTGTAGATCAACATTTATTTCTTTAAACATTTCATCGAACCCCATACAGGTGAAGTCAGAATTATTTGCCCTCCTGAATTATAAGCCCCCTGTCTATTTTTCCACAGTTTCTTTTTAACAGAAGATTTCTCAACACATTTCTAAACATAATAACTCATTTCTAATAACTGATTTATTTTATCTTTGCCATGATTACAGTACATAATATTTTACTAGATATTTCTTAAAATACTAGTATTTTGCTTAAAATGCAATTTAAAGGCTTAACTAGGATAATTAGGCAAGTTTAGCCTGGTTTATACTCGATGCGTCCGCTAGTTCGCTTGAGTGCGCGCGGCGAATGTGGCGTCATCTCGGAGTTTGCGGAGGTTCGCTTTGGGTGCTCCAGACATGATTTCGGCTGGCCGAGCACATGATTTTTATTTTGAGACTCGAGCGAACAGTGCGCGCAGCACCGCGTTTGAATATGAATCACTTTGAAGAGATTTTGTCTGAAACATGATGACCGTACATCCGTGATCATTGAGATGATTATCAATAATTCTTGGCAAGAAATTACAACAGCCGTGGGAATGGAGGAAAGTTTTTGTTTAAAAGTTTGGAAAAACCTGTCCTGAGGGATATGTTTGGTAAAGCCAAAGAGGCCATGGCAAAAGTGGAGACCCGGGTACACAATTACAGAATATGTTTTTCCACTAGTCATGGGTTTTACACTGTTTTAAATTCAAAACTGTAATGTTTACATCAATTTAATATCAAAACTATAATTAAGGAACAAATTATTTCTTTGATAACTGTAAAGTAATTTTTGAACCTATCGGTTTACAATATACTGATGCCCTTTTTTAGGCTTTATTGGTGATCATGGTCAGAAATGATGGTTCCTTCATTGCCTTTTTAGCATAAGAAGAGGACAGAAACTAGCCAGACAGTAATGTGTGAATTGTGGAGCAGACGAAATCTAAAAAAAATCTCTGTTATTCAGTAAGTGTGCTTTTTTTTTGCTTTTATTCTTGCCATAATAAAAATATATTCGGTGAGCAACTCATGTTTTGTTGTCATTAATATTTTAATAAACGTTAATAGGTAAAACTGTCCGAGATATGAACAAAAAGCAAGTAATGCAACAAAGTTTGATATAAAAAAAATCTTGAATGGTTATAAAAATTCTTAGAATCATTAAAATAATGAATAAAAACTATAAAAATAATTAGTTTAAAAATATAGAATTATTATTAATGATATGATGTAGTTCCGGAAACTACTACTTCAGTTTCTTTTGACTGCCCCCTGTCGTTTTAAAGAATATCACAACGTCGAACGCAGCGAGTATAAAAGCCTCGTCCATTTCGGGAGGTGCGCGTGCAGTCAGCGGAGGTGCGCATCTGTGTGGAGTTTGCATCTTCTCCCCATGTTGGTGTGGGTTTCCTCCGGGTTTTCCGGTTTCCACCACAAGTCCAAGACATGTGCTATAGGTAAATTGGGTAAGCTAAATTGTCTGTAGTGTATGTGTGTGAATGAGTGTGTATGGATGTTACCCAGTGATGTAAAACATGTGCTGGATGAGTTGACAGTTCATTCCATTGTGGTGAATCTGGATTAATAAAAGGACTAAGCAGAAAAGAAAATGAATGAATGAATGTATTTTATTAACGTCTACACCAACCCTAAACCCAACTGTCACAGTAATGTAAAAAACAGATCTAGATCTGGAGTTCTCTCTTTTAGTATTGCTGATTAACCATGTGGATGGATGATAACAACCTTCTGGGCCAACTAGTAGGTGCAGATATCCCCTACTGTCCCATATCTATCAGCTGATAACCAATGATAACAACCATTGAGTGATATCATCCGGAGTGGGTGCACACATACACAAGACACGATTAAACAGATTACAAACAGGGGTGACACAATAGGTGGAACTCGTGATCATTAACACACAGCGGGAAACAGAACAGAGGGATCAAATGATAAACACATGAACATGGAACACGGCACAACATAACAAGTGCGTTCAATGAGATTAGCAAACTACTTTACAAACTATAGTTCATTTTTAAACAATGAGGGAACTATGACTTAAATTTAAGTAGCCTCTATAACAAACGCATGAGAAATAAATGGGAAATGAAATGAGAGGGCACATAAATAATCATGGATAGGGTTATTTTGGATAATAAAAGCAGTTTTAAAAAAGCACCTTAATCTAAAGAGATTGAACAAAAGGACCAAAATAAATGAGCTACACTAAGTAGAAATTTCCCAGAAAGAGCAAGGTACATCAATGTCACTTTTAACATTAAATTTCGTGACTATTACATGAACTGCCGTGAGACTGGGTTGGCATAAACGTCTTGACAGGAAATAAAATATTTAATAATTATATATTTTTATATTAAATATATATTTTTTTTACTTAATTTGTTAAGAAATCTTTATAGGGGTGTCAGGATCAATGCTGATAATTATTTTATTACAAGTCTGTAAGACTTATTTGAGTTAATATAAAGGTTATTTACTAAAATATATCATTTAAATCATTTATGGAGCTAAATACAGTAAATAGTCTGTATAAAAAGGTCGAATAAACCTATGTAAACAATCTAGCTCTTATGAACATATTATTTAACAAAAGATGTGGTTGTTGTCATGTGGTTGTTGTCATGTGGTGAACTCGGCCAATCGTGTTACGTCGGTGTCATCATCGCAGGTCCTGCAGTCGCACTGGGCTTTGTGTGTGCGAAATTCTGTCGTACGTCGCTGCGAAAAGGGGCGGGATTAAACAAGATGATTAGACATTAAAAAAAGCGAGCGATTGCTCAATTTTTTTAATTTCTGACCAGAAAGGTCATGTTTTAATCCTCGATTGGTCTCACGCAGTCAAGTGATGCGATTTCGCAGGTCAGAGTTCACCAAGCTTGAACTCTGCACCGCAGCAACATGCGAAACTTGACGCATGACCTTGCGTTTCTGGTCTAACGCATTCGCGTGCGTCTGAATGGAGATCTATGGGAGGAAAAGCGCAGTGTGACCGCAGCTTCAGTCGTCTGATCTCTGAGCACTGTCGCGGTACTTTAATGCCACATGTGACAGTCACATGGCATCCGCGCAGCATCAATCCAGACAAAGTTTCTAACCGGCGAGCACCGCTTTAAGACAGATTTCGATCGACCTGCGCAGCGCTGCATGAAGTCGAACGCACCTAAAATAACATAACATCACATGACACAACACAGACATGTGACAGCTAATAATATTTATGTTTTTCTTTTTATTAAAATTGCTTTTATTCTAGCTAAAATAAAACAAATAAGACTTTCTCCAGAAGAAAATACATGATAAGAAATACTATGAACAATTCCTTGCTCTGTTAAGTATCATTTGGAAAATATCTGAAAAAGAAAAAGAAATTCACAGGAGTGCTAATAGTTCAACTGTAAGTCTGTCGCACACATCACTAACCACAAATGTACATTTTCTTACTGTTGTAGTTTTCTCTCTTCTTTTGTTTGACAGATGCACTCGCTCAGATTTCCACATGGTTTGCTCTCCTCTATGCAGGTGGTAGTCTTTACCATTGATTCCTACCATGCAGCTGTGTGGATCTGATTGATTGATTGGTGAGAAGCTCCACAGCTGCTGATTTACCGGGTCTGTATACGCCTCAAAAAGAGAGCTGCTTGTCAATCAGTTCATGTTTGAATCTAAATGAGCTGTGCTGTAAGTGAGGGATCATTTCAAGTCAGCCACAAAGTTTGAATGGTTCTTAAAGACTGGTTTATACTTCTGCGTTGAGTGATCGCCATAACCCACGGTGCCTGCCTTGCATGTAGCCATGCATTTATACTTATGCATGCTGTTTGTATTGCTCTGCAATAACATTTCCGATACGTTATGTGGCACTACGTTTTTATGTTCCTCTGTGTCAAGTTTTTTGTCAGTGTTTTGTTTTTTCTGATGGCTACCTTAATGTACAAGTAGCTCAAAATGGATTATTCAGAGACGAGAACCGGCAGACGTGCATTAATCATAAGATAAACACAAAACAACAGTTTCCATCTGGAGCTCCATCCCGGGACTTGACGCTTGTAAACACTCGCTCCATCAGACTCGTGGCCTTCAGCGCCGCCCACACTCGTCACAGCTACCAAGCCGACCAATCACAAAGCTTGCGCTATGTGTCATTGCGATGTGCAAGTACATTTCTTGAGAGGTGAGCATCAGCGCTGGCTGTCATGATCACCAGCGATCTAACCACCATAGATCGCTAGAAAAAATTCACTTTCACAAAAACTACAAATCTGCCGGTTTATGGACTACAGATTCCAGTAATGCAACACACACACACTCACCTGCTCCAAGTCACCATTGATTAGACACTCACAGCTGAAGCTGCTTTTGGACTGATTGCACAGACTATACACCTCTCAAACACACATGTGGCTGAGTCTTGTTATCTGTTTTGTGACACTACAACGCGTTTTCCTTTGTCTTTGCCTTGTTTTTGATCCTCACCTTGTTTATTTGTTTAATCCTGTTTGCTGCCTGCTTATTGATTACGATCCATTGTTTGCCTGACCATTCTAATAAACCTGCATTTGGATCCGTATCCCTGTTGTCAGCGTCACTTTCCTGGTTACAGTTGGCATCAGCCATGGCGAGGGCTTTGCAACCGTGCAAAGCCTTAGCAGAAAGCATACGTGTTTCTTTGACGCAGAAGTATAAATCAGCCTTAATATTGTCTGTTTAGAGTTAAAAAAAAAAAAAAAAACTGTACATAAGTTGTAGTAACCAAACTTTTTTTTATTTCCTTTTTTTCTATTTACTGTTGTTGGTGATATTAACATTAGCATTTACACCAGTAATTCCGAAATAAAACTGGGTCTTCAGCATTTTCCAACGTTATCTCACGCCAATTTGTAAATTTTTGATTTGCAAGATATCATCCGTACATTTTAGTACGATTTGCAAATCCCCCAATGACGGTTGGGTTTAGGGGCATGGTTTGGTGCCATGCCTCCTTTTATTGTACAGTTTCATATGACTGAACTTGTTTGATTTTGTAGCCACTAAACTTACCAACCCAGGCTTATTCTGATTATGTACCCCATATACATTTCTGGAGAGCGCCAAATACATCCGAGGAGGTAGTTTTTGTTTATGCAGTTTTGCAGTTTTTGTTTATACGAATCCACCGGAGGCAGATGTGTATGCTTTTTGAGATCTCAAATTTCCCTCACAAGTGCCATTCGCGCCTGCTTTTCTTGCGTAAATCCACCAGAGGCCGCTGTGTACACTTTTTGAGATCTCAAATTTCCCTTACAAATGGCATTCGCGCCTGCTGTTTTAGAATAAAATAAATGACTGACTGACCAATCGACTGACCGCCCCTCCTGCTTCCCTAAACCCAACCAATAGTGTTTTCAGAAGCACCGATTGACCCATCCACACACTTCCCAAAACCCAACTGAGAGTTTTAAAAAGAAATCCAAAAAAAAAAGAACAATCACATAATTTTTTTACCACATTTTCAGATTTTAACACATTCTCACCCTGTTATTTACTTGTTTATTTTATTTTTTAGCTTCTGTTTTTGTCTTACCTGCTTTCTGGAACCATTCTTTGCCAAACCCTGTCGTTGTGGTCAACTCCTCGCCTGTCTGCTAAAGTTTGGATTTCATGATGACTTTAAGCACTCAAACACCAACGATGATGCCTGCTGATCGGTACAGTGTGATTTGTTAACACAATGCACAAAATACTGTAAAGCCATTGCAAATGTTTACTACAAGTAGCAATTAGCAAATCATCAGATACAATTAAATCTGAAGTGTCTGTTCTATTAATGTGCAGGTTTTAGAGGACTTTAGCAGACAAATATTGTTCCTTTTAATTGCACAGATGTCTCATTAAAATGTCTTAAAATTCCAGGAAAATATAATAATAATGATAAAATAAAGACACTCCAGGCTGGCTCGCACCATGTGTTTTTTAATAGTTCTTTTCAATTGCAGATAGTCAGATGATCTAAGTTACACTGCAGAAGCTCAGTCATAATGTCAGCCTATACATTAATCTAGATGTGTCAAAATCCAATGCACAAAAGCTATCAAATGTTACTGATTTGATCCTTTAGCATAATATTAATCTTTTCAAAATGTGTCTCAAATGATTAAATCATGGAGAAAAGTGCGAACCAGGATTTCTAAATTTCACTAGCTGACTGTCCATAATTCTTCTAATTGTGCAAAATGAAATTGCAAATATGCTTACATGTAAATGTAAAAGAAAAATATACTGTATGTAACAGGTTAACATGTGTTTCCACCAGCTATGGTCATTGTGTATATATTTAGCTCTTTAATTTTAACTGATCAACATCTGTTCATTAGCTGGTGAAATGCTAGAAACTGATTGCAGTTTGGTCATTAATATTCGTGCCAATTAAGAGACCTGCTGAAGAAACATTTCTGCAAGATTGAATTTAGGTTATGTCTACATTAATCCAGATAAGTCAAATTAAATAAAAAAATGTGATTTTTTTTGTCTAAAAATTTTGTCTATTGGTTAAATGCATTGACATATAGCCACGTTGTGCTCACGACGACCCAAGTTCAATTCCCAGCTCGAGGTTCTTTGCCAACCCTTTCCCTCTCTCTGCTCCCAATACTTTCCTATCTGTAACCTTCACTGTCCCATCCTCATAAAAAAATAATTAAAAAAGGCGTAGTCTCTGTTTCAGAGGTCACCACAGCGAAATGAACTGCCAACTATTCCATCATATGTTTTACACAGTGGATACCCTTCCAGCCACAACCGAGTACTGGGAAACCCCCATACACACTCATTCACATACACACGCAAACGCTATGACCAATTTAGTTTTTATCCAATTGACCTAACAATTCACACTAAAACGACTGAGAAAACTTTTGGGTATCACTTTATTTTGATGGTCCCTTTAACACATTTTGTTGAGTTTAAGTTACATTGCATCTACATGCCAACTAATTCTCATTAAATATAATTAGACTGTTAGGTTGAGGTTAGTGTAAGTTGACATGTTCTTGCAAAGTTTCTTATAGTCAGTTAAATGTCTGTTGAAGTAGAAGTATCAACAGATGTTAAGCAGGCAGTCTACTAATACTCAAATGAGAAGTAATTAGCATGTACAGCAAGTTGCAATGCAACTTTTAGTGAACAAAATGTGCAATAGGGACTGTTATGTCCTTTTAGATGTTAATACTAAACTAAGGGTACTTGACTTAACATATAGTAGTTTAGTGTGTGTGACAAATGGATGGAGAAAGAAGTAACTGAAAACTAAATATCACTGCAATTGATTATTTATTGCCAATACTTCCAGTGAAAACCAGTGAAAAATATTGTACAGTGAAGAAAAAAATATTTAAAATAAATAAATGATAATTTACCTGATGGAGAGGAGGTAGTTAGAGGTGCTTAAATCAAAGAAATAAATATAACAAAACATACTAACTGTATTAATCAAACTAAACTAAATATCAAAAGAAAAGCATCGAGTATAAAGCGAGTAAAAAGAAAGAGCCTCCTAAATTCAGCCTTTTTATTTTCTCTTACTTTACTCCTTCAATTTCGTGGAGTCAGGAAATGGTAGGAACTCACTTGACAGAAGACATCCATTAGCCTACATATTTAATTTCGTTTGAGCGCAAAGATTTGTTTCAAAACTATTTCTAAATTCAGTTCTAATTTCCCGCAAACAAATAAATGAACAATAATAATGAAGTGTGGAGTTACATCCAAACACACATGCTATTCTTATGCCCTATATGGTGATGCATACATCTCCAAAACCTGACAGGTGGACAAATCTAAACTTGTTTTTTATTAAGACAAATATAAATATGCATATAATAAATACTACTACTACTAATAATAACAATATACAAGTGCAAATGGTCATGAATCAACTAAAAAACCCTCCGACTGTGTTTATTAAGCAATGTGTAAGCATTTGAACCTGCATAGGCGCATAACTAACATGCTCTGCACTGGACTTTAGACTAGCTTTTAGTTGGTCAATGACAGTCAATTTTAGATCCTCAAAATAGCAACGCACCTTCACACCTCCTTTTAAGACCGAAACAGCCGTGAGTCCACAATGCAGCAAATGGATTTGCTATTTAAACATTCTGGTGCAAAACGTGCAAATTAAAGTTGGCCTGAAAATAGCAACAAATCGCAACGAATACGTCTTGTGCCTTATTGTGTCGGGTGTATGATAGGGCCCTAAGTGTGCACGGAAGGCCGAAGTGGAGAGAAAAATATAACTTTTTAAACAAAATTGTATTAGTGTGGACTTAGCCTTAATTTGGATGCAGATTTATTGTTATTAATAATTAAATTCTCTTAAATCAGTTAATGTAGATTAGTATTATTATAATTTTTATTATGTACTTGTTCAGAGAATCAGTCTTTCCTCATAGTTCTTTTATCTATTGTTTTTGAATATAAAAACCAAACCCCTTGAGGACGCACCAGCATATTGTGGTGTGTTGCTTTATAAAGCATTTCATTAAAAACCTTAACTCACTCTGCGCATAATAAAGTTTTATGTTTAAGACTAACAGATGTTTGCTCTATGGCAGGAATTGCTTTAATGACAAATGCTGTATAACAACACACAGGATTGTATGTAAAATAAATGGGATTTCACTCTGTATGCCGCGCAGCTTTCTGTCACACTCCAATACAGCTGAGGATTCATGTAAACTGTCCTTTCAAATGTGCTCCAATTCAAATCCTTTCCGCAATATAAAGACCTTGGATGTTTGAAACCTTGACTCTTGAATCAAAGCACAGCCTTGAGCTATACTCTGATGGCCAGATACATTTGCTACAAATCTCCATGGAGGTTTTTTTATTTTCTTGCAGTGCCGTATTCTCTTGTGTATATCATGGATACTTTGTATGGGTAGTTGACAAATAGACAGTAAAAATTAATATTCTGTTAAGCATTTTTTAAATATTTTTTTTTATATAGTTTGATCATGTTTTTTAATATATACGGTTGAGGACAAAATTATTAGCCCTCATTTGCAATATTTAATATTTTTCAAATCTTTCTCAAGAGGTTTAATTGGGCAAGGAAATTTTCACAAATTATTATTATTAAGAATCACATGCAACATTGTTATTCTATTTCATTTAATTTGAATATTAAATAGACATGTTTTATGTTCATGACTAAAATACTTATTGAAAAAAGTCACAGAACTGAGATTGTGAATATGAATGTAATTGTGAATCAGCTGTCCACTGTAAGCCACCAAAGTAAAACACTCACAGTTTTATTTATTTCTTATTCTTCAGGACACAAAACAAATAATAAAATGATAAATTTGTGTCACTTTCACTTCGCTGATAAGATATACAGGCAGGTACACAACATTCCAGTGTGACTCAGGTGATACTTCTGGGTTTCTTCCCACCGCAGCCTCGATTTCACTGTTCAAAATGGCGGCTGAGTGAAATCAGTGAAATCAATTTTTCTGTAATAACCCTTGCAACAGCACCACTTGTAAGTACTTTTTTGGTTGTATAAGGTGTTAATTACACTTGTATGTTGTGTGATTCATTGAGTTTAAGAGTGACTTCTTATTGCCACAATCTGCTTTAGCTTTATATTCCAGTTTTAGTATTTACATAACAAAAGATATTCTCTACTACAAAGCACTATGCATTTTTTATGTAAATGCTATGCTTCTATAAATTCTGGAGACATTATTCATGTATCCTAGTATTTTTTATTAATTTATTTATTTTTTTAGCTCTTTTCCTCCATACCCAGGACCATTAAACCTGTTGGCAAATGAGCTTCTTGTCTTCAGATTCATGTGAGGCAAGGGAGTTTATCTTCTGTCAAAAAAATCACTAAGGGACAGTATGTTGAGCACAGTACACATTCTCTATTGTAGACAGGTTGGGACTGCAGGCAGGCCACTCAAATTCCTGTATCCTCTTTCTCTTCAGCCAGGACTTTGTAATGTATGAAGCATGTAGTTTTGCATTGTCCTGTTGAAATATGCATGGGCGTCCCTGGAAAAGAAGGCAGCATATTGTGCTCCAAAATCCCGATGTAGTTTTTAGCATTAATGGTGCTATCACAGAAGTGCAAGTTACCTTTGCAAAGTGCACAGAAACAACCCTAACTGACACATCAGTTTGTTTTCCTATAAAAGAGGTTTACACGTTTAACCATTTACTACATTTAAATGATGTAATTAAAAAAATGTATTGATGTAATTAACCCTTTTGGACCATGTGTCCATTTTAATGGAAATCACATGTCAGGACCGATTTTTTTATTTATTTATTATTTTTTTGTTTTGTTTCCCCAAATTTAAAGCTGTTGTTGATGATATTGGACTTTTGTCATCTGATCAAACAGTAGTAAAGCTCTATCTGTTATTTGAAATATATCCACAAGGGTAAAATAGGCAGGGCGGTACTTTGTACCAAACAGAAGTAAGCAGCATTTTCAATTATTTTATTTACATTTATTGATGTGTTTGCCATTATTTCATGGATTGTAAAGAAAAAAAGAAGGATAGCACTTACTAATAAAATAAAATAAATCGATTGTAGAATCTCAGGCTTTAAGTCAGGTTTTTTTAAGAAATATATCTATTATAATTTAGGTTTAGACATTATTATCTGTTCATTATAATTTAGAGATAAAAGGAATAGTTTCCCAAAATCATTATTTACTCACCCTCAAGTGGTTCCAAACTTTTTAAGAATTTGTCTTTTACAGGTTTCCAGCTTTCTTCAAAATATCTTCATTTGTGTTCAACAGAAAAAAAGAAACTCATAAAGGTTTGTAACAAGTGAAAGGTGAGCAAATTATAACCAAATTTCTATTTTGGGTAAACAATTTTTTTTATATGTACATTAAAATGTACAGTCTAGCAGTCTAGGTGCAAATAATGTGCAGTTTATAAAAAAAAAAAATATATATATATATATATATATATATATATATATATATATATATATATATATATATATATATATATATATATATATATATATATATATATGAACATGAAAGTTAAAAAGTTTATCCTTTGAAGAAACTTCACTTAAAGATCAACAATTTGTATTAATTTATTTTTCATTTCATGTTGGTATTTCGTTTTTAATTGCAGCTGTTTTGGCCAGATGACCATCGAAATGGACAAAGAATCAAGAATCAAAAATCAATTAAAGTTTATTGAAATTGTTATTCATTTTATTTGGTCTCATTTGAAGCCTTAAGAAAAGGGGAAAAGCACTTTTACATTTTTTTGAAAGTTGGAACATAATTCAAATCTGAAGGGGTTAAAATGATAATTCTATAGACCATTTCGAGGGATGTAAACAAAACAATGGTCCCAACGTATTTCCTGTTTTATATTTTAATTTTATATAGCTTCCAACAATCTAAAAGTGCCACATATTGAGAAATAATGTTATGATAGCTGTTTTAACATTACGTTATGATTGAATTGCCTCTTGTTACAGTTATGAATTAGTTTGATAACAAGCAGAACATGTTCAATGGCCAATGACATCTCCACATTAAAAGGTAAATAAATTTTGGTCATGTGTGACAGTGAAAATGCGACATTATCAACTCATATACATGAAACGTACTCACAAAAAACAGGTATATCTTATCAGTTATATAAATGTAAAAACTAATATGGCATTGCAAATACATTGAAATCTCAGAAGATATGTTGCATAATCTCAAACTGATTTTCACTAGCTTGATTATTCATGCACAGTGTTACTCTGCCGCCTGTGTTCAAAATACAATATATTGTGTGGATATATAATTTCCCTTTGTATCCTCTATGCTCCCAACAGACTTTCATGTGCATACCTTATCTTTATAAATGATATTCTTATGGATTACTTCAATATTTCCAGTGCATGGCCAATGCCATTCCAGTCCTCTGGGATGGATGAATTATTGCCTGTTTCTACCTCAGGTTTCTTTCCTGTCAGATGAAAATAAAACAATGGTTTGAAATATAATTTGCATGCTGTCATAAAAGTCTCTTGTGTTTAGCTGGTGTTTGATTTCTATTTCAAATATGCACCAAATAATTAAAAATATAATTTATGGCTTTAATGTTCCTTTTGTGGGGTGATGCAGTGGGTAGCGCTGTCGCCTCACAGCAACAGGGTCACTGGTTTAAGCCTCAGCTGGGTCACTTGGAATTGTGTTGAGTTTGCATGTTCTCCCCATGTTTGTTTGGGTTTCCTCCGGGTGCTCTGGTTTCCCCCACAAGTCCACATGCGCTATAGGTGAACTGAATAAGTGAAGTATATTTATAAACTAATTTCGACAGGATCACATGCTTGTGATTGCTTGCAGCTGGTCCCGCATTATTCAAGATTTGATTCACCAATCAGACGATTCTTAAGCCACTCTAAATACCCTAAGTTCCATATAACAGCCATCTTCGTTTTGAAGAATCCCCCCTTCCACCCCTACTCCTCCTCCCTGTTGCCTCACAGCAAGAAGGTCACTGGTTCTAGCCCTTACCAAGCCAGCTGACGTTTCTGTGCGGAGTTTACACGTTCTCTCCGTGCTCATGTGGGTTTACCCCAGGTTTCCCGGTTTCCTCCCACCATTCAAAAACACGCAACTTAAGTTAATTGACTAATCCAAATCGGCACCATAGACATGCTCGTAGTAAGTTATCTCTTAAGAGCAATCACTATCTGTTTATTACCTCTTAAACCGGAGGGTGAGGGGGGGCGAGGCGATTCTACCTGAGCTCAAACTCCCCTCTCGCCTTGCAAATGGGAGGGAGCCCCAGGCTCGAGGATCTTGTGAGCTCAGGTGAATGTACCTGCCCCCATTATGTCAGTAGTGATTCACTCTCTGTATTATGCTGCCTGGGTTTCAACTAGGTCCGGTGGTGACGTAATGGGGTCGGGTACTTTCACTTTTCGCCACTACACCCCTTCACCTGTGCTGCTTGTGTTCAAATCAAACAAAGATTTGGTTTCTTATGGCAGGTTTTATCCTTCATACATGTTGAGAGATAGAGTTGATTGACTTGATGAGGGAATATGTCTGGACATAACCCACACAGATGTGGCTTAGTAAAGCACGACGTCATGTATAATTTTAATCGTTGCATTAGGGCGAATGTAAATGCCCTCGTCAGGCAGCGCTGGAGCAGTGTGAGGAAGTGGACCAAAGCACATCAAACGAACAGTATTAACAAAAGAAAAACACACAACTAAAGACACTTAAATGCCTGTATTTGTTGTATTTGCACCAGCTCTGTGATGCTCAACCACAACTTCGTTCATTGGGTTAAATTAGGCAGGTCCAGTCTCTGTGTTCAGTACGTTACAATCAGGGTTGAAACCCAGAAAGACTGTCAGGCAGCATAATACAGAGAGTGAATCAAAGCACATCAAATGATTTGTAATTAAAAGGGAAAAACATATAATAAATATCTATACTTTTATATTAGACACACATCTGATGCTTGTATTTGCAGCAGCTCCACGTCCACAACTTCACGCATTGGGTTAAATTAGGCTTTACAATCTCCTTTACTTCCATTGTTTCCGTTCAGCGGACGAAACTCAACCAACCCCGTGATGTCAGACACAGTGACATTCAAAGATGGCTGCGCCCTAGGTCTAAAATCTATAGTTAAACATGCTGTTTTCTGCCAAATGGTTATATTAATCGAGTTTGTTTAATATAATTTCATTAAAGTGGAATCCAATGTACAAAATAAGGTAAACTTTACTGAGTGCTTCATTTCCCCTTTAATTACTATATATAGGCAACTGGAAAGTATAAAAATGTTGTTTTCTGTGTTATATTTCATCTGCAACAACAATACTGAACTTATATAAAGACGTGTTTGGGTATTACCATCTGAATGCATAATTATCCAAAAACCTGAGGAGATTTCTCTGCATGAAAGACTTGCGAAAGGGAGATCAACCTGCTGCTGCTTTTCCAATAAGATAGGTAATTAAATATGAAAGAATTGTGGATGATTGTCAGGGCTCATAACTAAGCAACATAACGATCTGTTAACAAGGAAGTAGTATAACCCAAAGATTGCATACTCTTCTGCTACACTCAAAAGTATATATTTTTCCTTTACAAAAAAGTACATACTTTTAGGGTGTAGTAATAAGTATGCAAATTGGGACGCAGCAATACTGTTTTTCGAAATCTATGAATTCGGAAATACTACTCGGCTCACATACTGGTTTTAGCGTACTATATAGTATGGAAGTATGCGATTTAGAACGTGGCTAATGACTCACCAGGGCAACTAACAAAAGTAACCCTTACAGATAACTTAGATGTGGCACAAGAGAGAACAACAGCAAGGAGTAACAGACACACATAGCAAAGCAGGGTCAAACACACAGGTCTATTAGTGAAACAATACTATTGAATAAATTAAGCTATTAAAATAAACTATCAATTTGGTATACGGTAACAATCTTACAAAGAGTGATTACATTAATCCCCAGAGAGATTGAAATATGAATCTTATCAGGATATGATGTGCCAAATATCTTTTTAGATGATGTTATGCAATGAAGCACAGAAAATAAATAAATTATTAAGCAAAGCATCAGGCATTTTTTTCTCCAAAGAGAAAGGGATTATAGTGTAAAAAGCTTTTTACAACACCTTGTACTTGACCTTTGCTTTTTAAGAGGTGGAAAGCTGTGTACAAATAATCAGGAAGTGACAGGGAATGATTATATATGAAATGCCATCACTATAATGTCCTCATACAGTAGCTTCCCTCTGAGTGCTAATGGCTTCTTATTGACTTGTTGTCCATGTGGAGTAGCACACATCTCCAGAGGCCGTACTGCTGAAATAATGCTGCATCTCAAAGTCCCACAGCAAACGAATAACCTGTGAGCTTCTGTACAAAATGTGCTGAAACTGACACCTCAGCCTTTAACATTAGATAGAATCATCAGTAGATTAACTTGCAGAATGTATATAAACCATGGGAATTGTTTCTGTTGGAAATACCAACACAATCTCACGGCAATTCGTAACTTTTTGATTTAGTGGCTACTTCGTACGAATTCGTACGATCTAATTCGTACAATTTAGTACAATTTTCTCATCCCCCAATGACGGTTAAGTTTGGTGGGGTTAGGTGCCACGCCTCCTTTTTAAAATCGTACAATTTTGTACGACTGAACTCATATGAATCCGTACGAATAAGCCACTAAACTGAAAAAACGGAAAATACTTACGTTTTCTCTTGAGATCAGGGTGGAAATACGTATAAGATGTACTGTAACTTTGATTATGCAGTTGCTATGAGAGTGAGTTTTGTAAACTAGAGTATTTACAGTTCCAATTCCCAAAGCATTATTTATTTATTTATTTATTGTTTGTTTGTTTGTTTGTTAGACAATACACTACCTGACCAAAGTTGATCCCAGTTGTAAAAGCAACAAATAAAAACATGACTTCTTGTTGATCATTTGGAAAAGTAGCAGAAGGTGAATCAAAGCTGTTGAACTGCATCCCAATCATCACTAACACTGCAGAAGACCTATTGGCACCCACATGGATCCAAGAGTCTCACAGAATCAGTCAAGTTTGGTAAAGAAAAAAATCATGGTTTGAAGTTACATTTAAAAATGGGGCATGCGAGAGATCTGCAGAGTGGATGGCAACAGCAACAGCCTGAGGTATCAAGACATTTGTTTTTCCCATTACATTACAAACCACAGGACAGGACAAATTCTTTGGCAGGATAGCACTCCTTCTCATATTTCAGCCTCCACATCAAAGTTCTTAAAAGCTATCTAGAGGCCTTTGACTTTCATATAAGGCACTTCTGATACCAAATGATCAACTAGAAGTCAAGTTATTATTTGTAGAGTTCAGATGCAAGACCCTCTAAATCCATCAGACCTCTCTTTTTTGTAAATGAGCATTTTCTACCAAGCTCCTCTGATTAGGTTCAGAAGTTTCATTTTATAGGGAATGATAGGGTTATTAGCTAGTAAATAAAATACCTTTTTTTTTTTAAATGTAACTTTAGACATTTCTTTGGTTTTTAACAAGTGATTTTTTTTTTGCAAAAAAAACTCTTAAATCGACCTATTGAGACAAGGCAGTGTAACTAGTTGAAAAAAGATGCAATTATAAATTATTTTATACATTATACATTAAACACCTAAAATTAAAAATAAATAAATCTGTCAATTAAGTGGCGGTTCATTCTGCTGTGGTAACCCCTGATGAACCAGGGACAAAGCAGAAGGAAAATGAATGAATGAAATCTGTCAAGTAAGTGCATTAATCAATAACATTAAAACTGACATTAATTAAATCTTAACAATCTGTTGTCATTTCTAATATTTGGGATTCAGATTTAATGTAAGTAGAGAAATGTAAACATTGCAAACATTGTAAACTAGGCTTGGTAGATTCAAATAATGTAGTGTAAAAAAATTATGAAACATCAAAATCTGTGCATTGTCTTTAAATATAAAAAGCTTATTAGATCTATAGGTATTATGAAGTAATATAAATAATGTATAGTTTTATACATTATATTTATCTTTTTAAAAAAATGGCTTACATTAGCAAATAAAACACAAGGTAGGCATACTGGGCAAAAAGGGGATGCCTCTCAGATAATTTTAGAAGCTGTCATTCATTCATTCTCACCATACTTAAGGTCTTGGTCTCTTGATTATCCTCATAGCATCCACGTGGGATAAAAGAACAACATCTTAAATTTGTCTTTCGTGAATCGGAGTTGCCATGCAATGTATTGTAAATCGGACTCATTCAAAGTAGCGTCGCTGCGCAAAAACACGTTATGAATGCATGCTACACTTCCGACTGTACATTGTGTTTTCTTTTTATTATAATGCAGAGTTTTGAGGTAAAGGACATTTTCATTTAACATTCACTGACAGTCGAAAAGGCTCATTCAGTTCATCAAACTCTGTCTTTTAAAAATCGAAAGTGGACTAAAACAGTCTTTTAATGAGAGCCGGCGTATCAGCGCGCTGCTACATTGAAAACATATGATTCAATTTGCGCCTTCTGATTGGTTCTCAGGATATAGCGGCTTTTGCTGTCAAAGGCAAGTGAGGTTTAGCAGCTTTTGCCAACAAACTGTTATTTCTGAATGCGCTGACGCTGCGATTTGGATTATTAGAAGCAAATCTATTTGTCGATGGTGTACTACGTTCCTAAAGAATTCACTCAATGTCATTAGCTCATTTTTGGTGAAAGTGGCGTTTGGCGGCTTTTGCATCTGAACTCTTCATATGTAGTTGCCTGCGGACAAACACTTGCTCACACTAAAAATCTACTTGCTAATTTCAAGCTTCAAAGACTTAAAATGGCTTATGTATTGTTCTGTGCTTTGAAGATGCAATTTCTTTCATTTCGATTGAGCCAGGAAGAGGTGAAAAAAAAAAGTGAGTTTAACATGGGTTAAAGGCAGCAGAGCAAGTCTAGATGTTAGTTTAATTTAAAGTGGTCCAATCCTCAGCTGGAATAGATTGTGTTCATCCTTCCCAACAACCTGATATTAGAAACCAATGTACTTCATTACAAAGGAGCACAATGTGATTATTTTCATTGGTTTTACAATATGGACACACACTTAGTTACAAGACAGGGGGAATCTCACAATGAAATTGTCTAAGCAAATGTTCTCCAGATATTGAGCAGAGTGTGACTGCTGTTATAAAGTCAGCACAGGTGTATTTATTAATTCAGAAGTCAATAAAATTTAAGGTGGCACGGTGGGTCAGTGGTTAGCATTGTCACCTCACAGCAAGAAGGCCGCTAGTTTGAGACCTGGCTGGGCCAATTGGCATTTCTGTGTGGAGTTTGCATGTTCTCCCTGTGTTCACATGGGTTTCATCCGGGTACTCTGGTTTCCCCCACAATCCAAAGACATGCACTATACGTGTATTAGGTAAACAAAATTGGCCGTAGTGTATGAGTGAGTTTGTGAATGTGAAAGTGTATGGGTGTTTCTTATTACTGGGTTGCGGCTGGAAGGGCATCCGCTGCTTAAAACATATGATGAAATAGTTAGCAGTTCATTCCACTGTGGCGACCCCTGATAAATAGGGGACTAAGCTGAAAAGAAAATGAATGAAAGAATAAATGAATAAATGATTGAAATAAAACTTCGGATTATTATCAGTATAATTGTTATTAGTAAAATATAGAAATTTGCTTTCATTAGCATCAATGAATGAGCAAATTAATAAATAAATAAAAAAGACAGATAATTGAATCACAGTTCAAAATAATTTTATCACAGTTTAGACTATTTATATCATTAAATAAATCAATTACATTTTAACTGAATCTGAAAATTTTTAGCTAGATTATTATTATTATTATTATTATTATTATTATTATTATTATTATTATTATTATTATTAACAAATGAAGAGCATAGGCTAAAAAACAGTCATGGGTTGTAGCAACTCACCCCATACAGTTCTTCTTAGAACACACATATCCCCATAGGCCTTTTTCACGGCCGGTTGAACGCACATCCAGTAGAGCGATAGTTGCATATCCATACTTCCAGCTGGAACAATGGAGTCAGATACGCTATAGTTTTCAATACTCTTTGAAAACTTTGCCAACATTTGCCATTTACAACTGATGTTTATTGTCTTGTTGATCGACATTCTATCGCTCCACATTCTAAACCTAATAAAGGATCTAAGTTTTTCCACAAAAATTGCGTTGTTAATTACGAAGGTGGGTGACGATCCATACGTTAGAATAGTTTGGTAAAGGTTGTTTACATAATCACATCTCTAGTATGAAAGTAATAATCGTGTTTATGTGAATTAGCATGTTGCTAGCAAGAACTATCATGTTGCTGCAGTAGTATGTCTTAGCACTAAGTTTGTTTGTAGCATGAATCAGCCTGTTTCTAGCATGTATCTTTCCTTAACTAACATTTTTAACTAACATTGTACATGTGTAGCATGAATTAGCCATTTGCTAACTTGTTTATTTCCTTAACTAACATGTTTAGACAGCATATTGTACTTCTAGAATGAATTAACATGTTGCAATTGTGGTATTAACATCCTACATAAACAAATAGACTACTTGCATAACTCATAGTAAGTGGCGCAGTATTTTTAAACCCCACAATAGTAAATGACTTTACCTGTGAATTTACCTGTTGTAGTAATTATAGTAGTTATTATGGTAACAAAGAAACAGTAATATAAAGTGTACTACAATATTTATTACAGTTTATCAGTTCACTATTAGTTCTACAGTATGTGCAGCTGATTTATATAGCATTACATAATGATAAATTGTGAATTCATTCTCAGGGAATACATGTACTGATAAAATGTTTAATACATCAGATCTCAAATATGCCTCTATTGTGTCTTTCCAAATGCATATGCAAATGTAAAATTTGCGAAATGGAAATGAGAAAATTAGCGGGTAAGGGACCGTATCACACATATCACTGAAACAAGTGCTATGCTTTGGGCTTAAAGGAGAAAACGTGTCAGGTTTGAAAACAAATTTGACAGGTGTGAAACTTCAGAATCATTTGAAGCAACCTGGATCGCATGGGAGATTATAATTACTTCACAAGTTTTCGAATTTGTAAATTGTGAATTATATAGTATGTGTTGTTTTGTTTTATAAACACGAAGATCATCTCCTAAACAGAACCATCCCTGGGGTGTAGCAATAGTGTACACAATTGAATAAATGCATAGCTTACAGTATATGCAAATCAAGTGAATTTGATTAAAGTAAGAAAAAGTGAATAGCTAAATATTAAATATATCTATAGCACTCGAATAATTTGTTCAGCTAAGTATTGCTGTTAATGAAAAACTTTAAAGGTCCAGTGAAATTTTATATATATATATATATATATATATATATATATATATATATATATATATATATATATATATATATATATATATATATATATATATATATATGGATAAGTTGGCGGTTCAGGCGACTGCAGATTAATGAAGGGATTAAACCAAAAAGAATATATATGAATGAATGAATGAATGAATAAGCTAATGTGGCACAAAAAAATGACAAAATCCATGTTTAGAAGATACAAAACTGATGTAAAGCTTGTAGTTTGTCACTTCTGCCTAAAGAGATCTTTTTTGTGTCACTTAATACTTCAGTTTCTCATAAAATCTTGACCAATCAAATGCTCTCTAGTATCAGACATGCCCCTCCCCCTTCAAGACTCTTCTCAATAGGTGTATTTGGCTACTGCGCAGACCGAGCGAAAAATTGTCTTAAAGCTATGCATGCCGGTTAGAAATTTTGTCCAAATTGACGCTGTGCCTTCGCCACGTGTCTGTCACATGTAGCATCAATAGACCGCGACATCGCTCTGAGATCAGCTGGAGCAGCATCTGAAGAGTGACTGCAGAAGCTGCGATGATGACACCGATATTGCACGATTGGCTAGATTCACCATATGACAACAACCCCTTGTGTTTTGGGTTTATTATTGGACAAATTTCGACTCACAAATTTCCAAACAAGCAATTAACTTTTTATGCCATCTCAATCTTATACATATCATGTCTATTAAAAGGCTACAAATATTATACTTTGCTTTTTTTTTGGTTAAATATTTTGTTTATAAAGGCTAAATTATTTACATAGGCTTATTTTTGACCTTTTTATTTACAGACCATTTACTGTATTCAGCTCCATAAATGATTTAAATGATATATTTTAGTGAATAAACAAATATTAACTCAAATAGTTAATTCCCTTGTTGTTGAAAATGAACTATAGTTTGTAGAGACTACCCAGCAGGCACACAACATCATAAGACAGTAATATTAGGTTAGATTTAGGTCATGATCAAAATTCAATGTCTAACCAGCATCTAAGGACAATGTTATTTTGATGTCCAATGAGATCAAATTATGTTGATATTTGGTTGATTTTAGGTTGTGTCGGAAAGTTACCAAAATTCAACATCTGATAGATGTCATAGTGGTAACGCCCACACAACGTCAAGGTGTAACATGATTAGACGTTGATATTTGGTTGATTTTAGGTTGGACATTGGATATTGAAGTCAGTCTGACGTTAGGTTCTGAAGTCAACCCGATTTTCATTTCCAAACAAAGTCCAACATTCCCATGCTGTTGGGGTACATCGTCAATATGACATCATGTTGACGTCCTGTGCCTGCAGAGTAAATTCAGTTTTATTTGTGCTGTAACTTATTTGTTGTTTCAATGAATGAATGAATGAATGATCTCATCATATGATCTGTTATGAATCATGACTGCAGCAAACTACACGGCCCAAATTGTCTGACCTGACGGCCCTGTTTTCAACCCTGCCTGCGCTCAGCTAATCTTAATGATTGCTACCTGCAGCTGTGGTTCATGTGGAACGCACCTGTTTGCTTTTCATTCGATGCTTGAGCCCAACCAGTGTCACTTGCAGAGCTTTGAGAAAATGCTATTGGCTGCTTAAAAAAAGGGGAGGAGCTACTCTATGTCTCACTCTCTCTTCATTTTTTCAGTTGAGATTAAGTCAAACATCGAATAGGAAACGTACATTTCAAAGCACTTCAAAGGACCTTTAAATATCTATTAATGTTGGACTGATTTGAAATATGGAGAAAAGACTGTTTATTATTAACTATTTCATACAAACCTCCCTCAATATGGACTATTAAATAGATTGTAAACTTGCAGCGATGTCAGGATCCCAGAAAATCATTTTTGCATCAATTCGCCAGTAGCCTGCACTGAGATCTTTTGTTTTGTTATACCTGTGCCAAGTTATTATCCAAGAAAATGAATCGAAATTGCGTATCTGCTCAAGGCAGCAACATTTATATAGTGCAAACCATCTACCTTGACTTGCAGCAGTCAGCGGCGAGCCTGGATTGTGATGATGCACTAGATTTCTGGAGTGTCTCATTAATATCACTCTCCAGACGCAGAGGATCAACGCAGATGGGACATCTAGATATTCACAATCAATACAACAATCAGTTTGCCAAGCAAGAACAGCTAAATCCAGTATCGGCGCTGTATGGAAAAGTGCTGCAGTATGGATTCAATCATATTAAGGCTGTTAAGGGCTCCTTATCCTCATCGCCTGTGGTATTGATCCTGGACTCACCTCAAGTCCTCCTGGATGTGATGGACAGTGCAGTATCTCCACCATCTAAATATGGATATAACAATAACAGAGATTACAGTTGGACTGAGTCTGAAGAGGAGTAACTTTATTTATTTTTTTAAGCTTTAAAAAAACTGACAAGGTTAACTGACCCACATGATCACATGATATGGTTGTCATATGCAAATCAGGTACTGAATTCCTAGAAAGATGTCGGGGGAAAAGGAGTATATCCAGATTTTTGAGTTAAGCCGTGGTCACACAGCACTTTTCGTCCCATAGGCTTTAGCTACGTTCGAAATCGCATACTTCTATATAGTACGCTAAAATCAGTATGCGAGCCAAGTAGTATGACCGAATTCATAGAATTCGAAAAATGCGAGAAGTGCCCATATGACCTTCCACTTCTGGCAAGATTCAGAAGTGCGCATCTGATGCATGTTACTCTATACCAGTGTTTCCCAACCCTGTTCCTGGAGGCACACCAACAGTACATATTTTGGATGTCTCCCTTTTCTGACCCATTAACTTCAGGTGTTGGAGTCTCTTCTGATGTTATGATAAGTTGATTCAGGTGTGTTTGATAAGGGAGAGGTTGAAAATGTGTACTGTTGGTGTGCCTTCAGGAACAGGGTTTGGAAACACTGCTCTATACCATGATGCACCATGAGAGAATTCATGAATGGGAGTAAAGCAACGCAACTGATGCATGTAGGTCATGTGAACATGACAAAATGGCGGATATAGTATGTTCGAGTTCCATTCATACTGCTTACATTCATACTGTATAGAACGTACTTTTCTAACAGTCAAGTAGTAAATTCAAATTCAAATGCAGTACCATTGAGTAGTAGGTGATTTCAGGCGCAGCCTTTCATTCATATATTATTGTGCGAATGCAACAGACCAGAATCACAAACTCGTGCAACAAGTTTCGCAGTTCGCTGGATTGCAAAGTTCAAGCTTGGTGAACTCTGACCAGTGAAATTGCATCACATGACTGTGTGAGACCAATAGAAGATCAAAACGTGACCTCTCAGGACAGAAATGTAAAAATATGGACCAATGGCCAATTTTTTTAAAATGTCTTATCACATTTAATCCCACCTCTTATGCAGTGCCTTACTACAGAATTTCACATGCTCAAACTTTAGTGTGACCGTGGCATGAGTCTGGTTTAACAGCTGTTTCTAATCTGCAAATCTAATCTGCAAATAGATGTTATTGTCTAAGATAGATGCAAATAGATGACTAAGATATATTTTAAGATTTTATGGGAAGGTCTCGAGCACTCAATAATAGTAGAAAAATATCGAACCCCAGCCACACTTATAATAAAGGGAACATTTTTATTATAATAAAATAAATGTTGACATGTTTTGGCTTAACAATTTTTCATTTGTCACAAACCTATACAAGTTTCTTTCTTCGATTGAACAAAAGAAGATATTTTAGAAAAAAAGGTTAGAAACCTGTAACCATTGACTTCAACAGTATTTGTTTTACAATGGAAATCAATGGTCTCCAAAATGACTTATTTTGTCTTCAACAGAAAAATGAAAGTCTTGGAGGCCTGGAACCATTTGAAGTTGAGTAAATAATAAATACATTTATTTTGGGGTGAACTATCACTTTAATGAATATATAAATGAAAACAAACACAGGAAAACATTGCAGTCCCTGAAGATCAAAATGTGACCAATCTAGACCAACAGTACCTGAAATGGCAGGGATGTGTGTGTATGTTTATATATATATATATATATATATATATATATATATATATATATATATATATGGTTTCCGCTACATTCATTCTTTCATGGCGGGGCACCACGGCAAAACTGATTCCGCCACAGCTACATTACAGCTTTTCATTCAAAATATTTGTGTTTTTTTAATAATCGTGTTTTTTTAATAGCGGGTAATAATCGCACCAAAACGTATTAAAAGGTAAGTGAATTATAACAGCGCAAACTTTTCTGTAACCATAGTAGTGCTGTGCGTTATTTGTTTACCCATTTAAGGTTACTTGCTGACTGACTGGCTGACTGACAGGAGCGTGATGCATGAGGCCAGCAATCACGAGCCGTTTCACTTTACTTCAGGACGCATGAATACCGCTCTGTAGGTCTATTGGAGACATTCATAAATATTCCTAGCAAATCTAAAAAATGTTGTAGATATACTTGTTACATAAACGCTCTAAATCGCACTTCAGCAGCATTTATTTGAGAGCGTACAAGAAGATCTGCGCTTGAACAGCGTGTATTTGAGGGGGCATGCAAGAAGTTTTGTGCAAGAGCATAAATGCGATCTCGAATTGTAATACTGCGCTCACGACATTTGTCATTGAAATAACGCCACAGGTAGTTTGTAGATCTGTGTAAAAAAGGCCTGCTGCCACAGCTGGAAAAAATCCTAGAGGAAACACTGTATATATATATATATATATATATATATATATATATATATATATATATATATATATATATATATATATATATATATATATATTGTCACGGACGAAAGTAAAGAGGGGTTGGGAATTCGCGGAAGAACATAACATTTAAGGTTCGACAAATATACGCGGATGTCTATGGAGACATGGTGGCACCCATTTCCTGTCATATAACTAATGATACAATCATTATTAAGCTGTTTAAACATCAAAATAAATGTAATAACATATTTGAGAACAAGAACATTTGTCAATATGTACAAAAAAAAGCCAAAAAGCCAATAGTTATGTGCATTTGAATGTCTGAAACCTAAAATAAATGTTATTTGTTTGAAATCACAGATGAATTGTGATTTATGACAAGCACTGCAGGCCTCTTTCTGTGCCTCAGCACGAGCCATCTGATTTGAATTTGAGCAGTTGATGATGTGCGCTATAATATTCTACTCATACCGGTATGATCGTTTGCATGAAAGGGTTAAAATAGCACCCTTTAATAAAAATGCTCTTCATATAGTCTTTTTAATTTGTTTCAGAAAAAGATATTTCATCCACACTATACAACCTAAAGCACATGAGAAGTAACCATTTATGCTCACTGGACATGTTTGCTAAACGTACTGTACCTGCAGTGTACTGGTTGTATTATGGTCATATGAGAGAGGCTTAAAGAATCAGGGATTCACAATAGTCCAGAAGGCCAGTCCAGGAACGATTGTGGATAGCTATAGTATAAGGGCGATTTCTGATACAGCAACTGATTAAAATTAGAGAACACTTTCCTCTCAGTTATTGATGTTTATTTGGCACCTGGTGGTGATTTACTTAATTATCTGACAAACCCCTACTTAACGGGCAGCCTATCTTTCTCATTTCTTTCCTGACTTTGAAAGATGGTGAGCCATCCTAAAAAGTGACTGAAACTCTCCGACAGCAGGTTGTCCAGATGTTGGCGAGAGAAGTTGGTTGTTCCAATCTGTGATTTCTAGAAAGAAACTTTAATTGTATTTTGGTCCATTAGAAAATGTTTATTACCAAACTAAATCCTAAGCATGTGCAGAAGTCAGTGATAGCCAGTGGTGAAGTGTCATGGTTTGGTGTTGAGTTCAACTGTAGGAGTTTGGTCTCTTGTACGGCCCCATATGTAGAGTGAATGGAAAGGCTTCGTTCTCATTTTCCTTCAACTTGCTCCCTTTATTCCTCAGGGATTGCCACAGTGGAATTAACTGCCAACTTATCCAGCATATGTTTTACACAGAGGATGCCCTTCCAGCAGCAACCCAGTACTGGGAAACACCCATACAGACTCATTCCCACACATACACTACGGCCAATTTAGTTTATTTAATTCACTTATAGCGCATGTCTTTGGACTTGTGGGGGAAACCAGAGCACCCAGAAGAAACCTACACGAACAACTCGCCCAGCTGGCACTCGAACCAGCGACCTCCTTGCTGCGAGGCTACAGTGCTAAACACTGAGCCACCATGCCACTGCTTTAAAAAGTTAAAGCAGGAAAGACTCATTGAAGCTCAAAACATTAAAATAATAAAATGGCAGCTCAGAGTCCTGATATAAACCTTATTGAACATCTCTGGAAAATTTTGGCAATAGTTAGGCTAGGCCCACACCATAAGATAATCGGGCTGATTTATCTGATTTTCCAACGTTGTGGGGAGTGCTAAGAGTGACTTAACCTGCTCAGAAGAACGTCGAAGGCGCTCAGATCGCTAATCGTACGAATTCAACATTAGAAATCCTCATGTGATGGGGACACTGAGGAAAACATGTATATGAGAAAGAGAGAGGACAAAACTTTATATCCAATCACAGAACAAGCTGACAGAAGATGGAAAAAAACAAACACAGTCATGTCGCAGCACATTGATATGGACAGCAGAGATGGACATTTTTTTGGGTCGATATGTTTATCCACTCCCAATTTTTATTTTCAAGTCTCGAGAGGTTTTGTTGTGTTCACATTTGGAGTTCAGGTTGAAAATCTGTCGGTGTGTGAGTGTGTGGTGTCTTTGTCAGATCATGGCACACCACATAAAACACATATTTTTTGTCCTTCTGTTTGTGGTCTCTAACATTTAGCAAATCCTTTTGCAAAACAGGGGATTTTGCTCACATTTTAAGATTATAAGGCTGAATAGCATGAAATGCCATCAGTCTACAGCGATTTCACAGTATTTCTGTTGCAATCGGGAGATCACAATAATTATCCATGAAAAAGCCAAAGCAGAGCAAACACTAGCAGATTACTATGCTATAAATACAGCACTACAACATTCAAAAGAGATTGACTTAGAAAGTCACTTACCAGTTTTATGATATGACCAGCTGTAGTTTGAAATTACTAAACAACAACATTCTTGGCTTAAAAAGCCTCAAAAATACATTATGTTGTCCAACAGCCACAATATTTGTCAAACTGTAGTGAGTTTACTGATCCGCTGTCCCTTTATGTGGGCGGAGTAATACAGAATGGTGAGGAGGCTGTACGAGTGCTGTTATTGCAGAATACCGCATGGCTATCAGCCAAATTAGAGAACCAGACAGAACTGTTGTATATTTATTTATTTATTTTACTGTAAAACCAGACTTATTAAAGGAGACAATTGACATTTAGTCCATCATGTAAAATGACCACCTCAAATTTTCTTCACACCTTCTGATTAGAGACAATGTAATCTATTTGATTACATTATTTTATGTAAATTATTTAATCAATAATAGTGCATCTTTTTTAGTGCCTTTTAAAGCCTGTATTACTCTAACATCTTTTATTCAGTAATATTTGATTCTTGGTTGAAACATGTCTTGCATTGCTTGTTGTGGACTTAACTGATTGTTATGATGACTAATGGAAGAAGATCATACTGTTGTGTTTCAGTGTTTATGCTACATTTTCTAATTAAAAATTATTAAAAAGATCTTGCACTTGACAAGCTGTATTTTTTTTCTTCTCTCAACCAAATAATTATCATTATGCATTCTGCTCTAAATATACATATTTAAATAGTTTGAAATAATATATAATTCAATGTACTGTATTTATATATTTGTTTGTTTATTTATTTGTGTATTTATTTAAAGGGATAGTTCGCCCAAAAATTACAATTGTGTTTCGTCTGGACACAAAAGAAGATATTTTGAAAAATGCTGTTTTTTTGGAGTGATTGAATTTATAGACCTACTTTTGAAGTTAATGCATCCCAGCATTCTTCATAATATCTTCTTTTATGTTCAACAGAAGTAGGAAACCCAAAGATTTTAAAACCACATGAGGGAGAATAAATGAGAGGTAATTTCCTTTTTTGCGTGAACTAACCCTTTAAACTTCATACATTTTAATTACAAAAAATTTATTATATTTGTAAATACTTTAAAAATGCTTTCATGCAGTCATAAATTGTTAAAAAAATGTTTTAATAGGAGCTTCAAGGTAGTTAAAACACATGCACAGAGAAAGAGAGAAATAGAGATACCAGTTTATTAATCCATAAGTGGAAATGAGGGATCTGTATCAGATCTTTATTTCCATATGTAGATATACTGTATCTCCCTTATCATACCTAAGCCATAATCTGATATCAGATATGAATTCTTCTCTAAAGAAATTTCATTTGTTCTGCATTACTCTAAGATCCCAGAACAATCGGGTCAGAAAAAAAGGGGTGTTGCATTACATTACGGGCAGAGTCATTGATTTATTTGCAGTTTTCCACCAGACTCCAGCCAGCATGAGCTACCAAACTATGTACATATTTATATTTAACATGGATATCGATTTAGATGTCAAAGCGATGTATCTCATTAGGGCTTCACTATGGAGAGCACTCCTCCAAGAGTGGCCACAGAAGGTTTTCCGGCTTGTGTCTGAGTGGTATCTAGAGGGAGGGTGTTATTGATCAAGGCTCATAATTGGTACAGGGCTTAATACAGGAAACGCTGGTTTGTTTGATTTCATTTGGCACAGATACTTAAAAGGGGAAGGGTTGAAGCAGAGACATCAATAAGCTGATCATGAAAGGAACCGCACTGGCCTATTAGGCTGTATGTGTGTGTGCGAATATTGCATTTCCGCTCCGCAAAAATGAAATGTCATTTGTAATGATAAGATTCTGAGCTAAAGATATGAAACTAATCAGTAATTGATCAGTGGTAAAAATAGCAAGGGAAATGTCAGCGATACCTTTTTTTGATAATAAGCTCTGCAACTGGATATAACTCTATATTTCAATTGGATACAGTATATACATTTTACAGAAGCACATACCGGTATGCTCGAAATACATATTCCATGAAAATGTCCACAATGCTAACATAAGTAAATAAAGTGTAAACATATATATATATATATATATATATATATATATATATATATATATATATATATATATATATATATATATATATATATATATGCTCAGGGGCGTAGCGACGGGGGGGGGACACGTCCCCCTCACTTTTTGGAAACAGGTTATTCTGTCCCCCGACTGGCCCACACGTTTTATTTGACCTAGCGGCCGCAAGTGTTCTCTGATTTGTTACTTGATTTGAGTGAACGATCACTCAGCCAATCACAGCGCGAATCTCTTGAGCGTCTGCCACGAGCTTCATTCATTCACTTTGCAGTCAAAGACAGGTATGACTCGGAAAGGAGCAACAGCTACAGCTGGGTAAATCACGGTAAATCCCTAACGTTACAGAATCCTACTTTTGTTCCGTTTCGAAGTGAGAACTGTAAAGTCCCTGGTGCTGGTGTCTTGTCTGGCGCTGAGCCAGAGAAAGACAGCGGGGTTAAGTTGGTTTTGTTTTCGGTATTCCTGACACATTCAGTGACTGACGGCATTAACTAAAAAACCTCTCACCCTAAAAAGATCTGTACTGTATTCCCTACAGAAAAGACAAAGCTGGTTATGTTTCACAGCTGTCTTTCTTTTTTCTCTCGATATTACGAGCACTTCTTGAGTAGTCGCAATATGCGTTTAGCCAGAGAGAGCTCGCGCTGACCTAAACTCTCAGTAAGGGACCGTCGTAAAAGTGCTTCGTTTTTCGTTTTTTTTTCCCGAAAACAAGACCAACTTAACTCTGCTGAGAAAGACGTGTTATATTATCACAATTATGCAGCCTTTTTACGGCCTATTGCTTAATTTATGATTTAGACATGTAAATACACACAAGTACTAGTAAAACAAGAACTTTAGCGTTTGTAAAACACACAAGGAAGTCTAACAATCCATTAAAATATAATTTGCAGATGTGTTTTAATCATATCAGATACACATACTGAAAGTAACTATAAAATTGAATCTACTCCTCTCTAAGTTCACCAACCACTTACTTACATGTATTTGGGGAGTAATTGGTGAATTTACGTGTTAAATCCTGCGAGTTCTGTTTTTATGAATGACGCATCGCTGCAAGTACACATGGCGATGTCCGTCTCACGTTATTTGTGTAGTATCAACTTGCAATTTTGCAATTGAATTGTAGTATTTAAAAATATTTTCACACAGTGTAATGCTTAATTTAAATGGTTCTGTTTATGTATTGTTATTATTATTATTTTGTAATTATTTTAGAATTTTGGTTAAAAGATTATTAAATAAACTTTATTACTAATAAATCATTAATCACTTTTGGGTGACCATACAGCTGTCCCCCCCCCCCCCACTTTTAAAATGGCTGTTACGCCCCTGTATATGCTGAAGTACTATTGAGAGATTTCCACTGCTGTCTGAGCTTCACTGCTTTTCTACACCTCCCTTTATTCGTGTGCCCAATACTTTTTTCCGGTGTCATTTACTTTAATTACATATAACTTCATTTGTAAACGAATAACTTTTGTTTTCATTGCATGTAAAGATTTATTTGTTTGTTACCAACATCTGGTGGAAATTTCAATTCAACAGCACCTTCATAAATAAATAAATAAATATATATTAATTTATTATATATTATAATATTATATATATATATATATATATATATATATATATATATATATATATATATATATATATATATATATATATATATAATTATTTTATTTTTTATTTATTATAATTTTTTTTTGTGTGTGTGTGTGATTGTGATGTGTTCAGTAATTATTTCCCTTACTGTTCAAAGCATGTTTAGGGCAGTATAGATTAAAAGCAAGTGCAAACAAACACACAACAATGGTGAAGTACGTTATACAACTTACATTGTTAAAGCATCTTACCCATCGTACCTTAAACAAATAGCCAATGATGCATGAGTCCCAGATAACATGCTATCCTGTTTACTAACAAGGCAACAGAACCAAATACTGGCTTGGCACATACTTGCTGCATTTCGGCCATTTTTCAGATAAACGTGAATCATTTTGAAAACATTGTTGTGTGGACATTGACAAGAGATGATGCCAACCATCAAAGACTTCGAGGACAGCACACTTGATACACAAATACACTTCATTGAACATGTACACAATGACATCACCAATATACTAAATAACTGCATGTTAACTATGCTATATATATATATATATATATATATATATATATATATATATATATATATATATATATATATATATATATATATATATATATATAAAACCGATAACTGTTAATAGCTATTAGTTATTCATTAATTAAAGTTATTAGTAATTAATAAAGTTATTGTACCTAATAACCTTAACTTTTCTGAATTTGATTGAAATACAATAATGTGCACCTTCTGTAAAGCAGCTTTGAATCAATAACTCTTATGAAAAGCACCATGCAAATAAACTTGAATTCAATTCAATTCAATTCAATAGACGTGAAACTTTTCCCAAGAAGCAAGACATTGTTACCTTTTTGTTGTGTGAACGTAGCCTTATTTAAAATATTTTTTTTTGTAAAATGAAAATTTTTATGTGTATAGAGTCAAAGAAAAAATTATATATATATATATATATATATATATATATATATATATATATATATATATATATATATATATATATATATATATTATATGTAGTGTATATATATATAATTTAAAGTGATAAATACGCAACATAACTGCACATTCTATGGAAGCATACATGTGTACCAGTTTTGGAGAAACAATATATGTCCCTTTATGTGGAAACAAACAATGCATGTCACAATATATACAACATTAGCATGATGAATTGTCTGAAGTTGAAAATAAAAAGTAATATTAATTTGGGTCCCTATTTGATGTCATCTGACATTTTTTTGTATTTATTCCATACTCCCAATCCTAATTACGAAGAACTTACTAGCATTTAAGTTTGCAAATTAAAAGACTGCTCATATTGTTAGGGACCCTTGTTTTCCCTTTCTTTGACTTGAGATTACTTGAAAAAGAATGACAAGACCAAACAGAAAAAGAAAACTAATTATAAAATGCAAATTGTGTGAGTCAGGAATCAACCCAGTATCACAATAGCATACACAAGCTAGTTAGCAATGCTAGTAAACAATGCTAACATAAAGAACACCTTTAAAACGTATTCACATTGATTTAGAATGTTTTATTTCCTTTATTTATTTAATTCTAACTTTCTGGGTCTGCCATGTAACAGCTATATTTGCGACTGAGCCGTCATAACACTATTACAGGTTAAAAATGACATTCTCAAGTTTTAGATTTGCCATGTCTCTAGCTGTTTCTCACGGGTCAGGTTTAACACTAACGCTGATTAATTCTCTGAAGGTTGCTGTAGTTGCTAGGTGCATCTAGTCAACTATTGCATCCAACTGCAAGTGGAGCTTGACTTTCTATAATTACATTTGTCGTATATTGTGTTTACGTTATTGAATCTGTAGTCATTTTTAATCTCCTTTGCTGTCATTTATAAAGATAAGAAATTTGGAACTAATACAATATATCCAACATGTTGTATAGACTCAAAAATAGCCAAAAAACAGGCTTAAAAATAAAAATGGTCACACTTTACAATAAGGTTCATTAATTAATGTTAATTAATGCATTTACTATCATGAACAAACAATGAACAATACATTTACTACAGTATTTGTTCATGTTATTTAACGTTAGTTGATAAAAATACAGTTGTTCATTATTAGTTCATGCTAACTCACGGTGCATTAACTAATGTTAACAAGCACTGACCTGGGTGTATCAGTAAATGCTTAATTATTATTAATAAATGCTGTGCAAGTGTTATTCATGATTAGTTTATGTTAGTAAATGCATTAACTAATGAACTTTATTGAAAAGTGTTACCATTAAAATGTGATTCTATACGTACATTTTTGCACCAAAAACATACTTAGACAGTTATATTTACTGTAATTTCTAGCTAGAAAAAATATAATTAATAAATAATATAATATATAAAATATATAATTAAAAAAGTAGCAAATAATACACATTTAAATGAAATAATTTAACTAAATAACGTAAAAATATGCTTGAAAGATAAATAGAGATCAAATATATATATTTTTTTATATTTGTTATGTGTATTGTAGTGAAACGCATGTGGAATTGCAGTGAACATTTATAACCTTGCATGTAAACAATGCTCTTTTGGCCCATTTCCACGCTTTTATGGCCGTTTCCACTGTCAAAGGGTACCAAGAAGCGAACAGTACCACTTTTTGGGTACCCTTTACAAAAGATACCTAGGAGCTAGACGCCCATTTGAATGCTATTGGTTTACAGAGATACGTCACTTGCTCATGGACAAACAGGAGAATGAAAACAAATGAACTGCAATTTTTAAAAAACTCAGCCGAGACATTACCCCGTTATAATATATATACCTTTAATAACAAGCAATGGCCGACCCAAGCTCAAACAAACCTTGCCGTCATCTTGATGAACAGCCACAAAGCCAAGAAGAACAAAATCTGCCATGTCCTGTTGTTGTTTTACAAGCCTGTCTAAAAGTGCTAACGGATTCACTTTATTTAGAGAGGTCGCAGAGTGTCTATATTTGAAATAACAAACTTCTTGAGCTGATGATAATAACTAAATAATGCGCTATAATAAAAAGTGCTTCTGACATCCAATCCTTTCAGAAATGGACAAACGCGAGAGCGAAGTGCGAAAAAACATAGAAGAAGCAGAAAAATACAAAGGAACAGATGATTCCTTCAGCAACCTAAAACATAAACAAACTGCCAGGTTTAGCTATTATCATCACCATTCGAACTATAATGAACTTTGAATTACAGAATTACTTTCTAACAAGAGGTTACATGTGCTGGTGAAGATTAAATATGCAGATGAGAGGTTTGCACTGACTGGACTATATTTCGTGTTGTTTTTGAACCCAAATAAGGACTTAACCCAAATAACATATTTGAGACTGCAAGTGTCTGTATGTGTTCTTGTGTTCAATCATGTAGTGATGAACATTTATACACAAGTAACCTTTCTATGAACATGATTTGATTATAACTGCAGATCAATGATATTAGGAAAAAAGGATAATAGGAAAAACTGTAATAATTCACAATACTTTTGTTTTGTCAGAAGTACAAGCGTTCTTGATTCACTTGTAGGCAGCACTCAACTGCTTCATTAGCATGAACATCTAACAACTTCTCCATAAACCCAATTGTGCAATGTTGTTAGTGGAAATTGAATGTTTTCTTTTCCAAATGCAATCTTAGTCTGGACCTGCTTTTTTTCATATCTCTAAAAGCATTTTGTTCTTGCGCTTTCTGTGCAGGTGCTCTAGTAAATCAGCCTGTGTGATTTGAGTGTAGTTGCAGCAGCAGGTTGACAGGAGTGAGTACGGCTGTAAATCAGGCATGTGTGAGAAGACTGTAATCATGGAGGGTGAGGAATGAAGGCAGGGGAAAAATGTGTCTTGAGGGAGAACTCATAGTTACCAAGGATGTTTTATTGTTGTCTATAGGATCGCTGAGGTTATTGACAGGGTTTAAAGAGGTGTGATCACAGTCTGAGTTGAGGTTGTTTAATTTGTGAATAAAAAGATTAGGTAACACTTTATTTGAAGAAGATGCTCATTGAAGTGCCATGAAACATTTTACATTATGGGCTCATGGGGTGTCATTCGTAAGTTATGTCATTTTAAGTGCAAAGGTGACATTGTTTGAGATCTCTTTATGACATGACATAACCAAATACATCATAACCTGTTTTTGTCAAGGCGGCTTGACATTATCCAGACTTGTCATAAACCTGTCATAAACATATACTGTGTCCCAAATGTCATACAATACAATATGTATTTACACTCTTAGAGCATAGTAAATGAATTTAATGTCGTCCCAAAAGGAACATTAATGATTTTTTATACTAACTGGAAATTTAAACAGTTTCCCTGATTATGTTTGACGGTTGCCAAATTAGGGGAACAAATATAGTAGTAAATAATACCTGCCTTGAGTATAACCGGATTCACCATCAGGAGGCATAATCTACAGGTAAGCATGTTGAAGCAGGGTTGATACTTAACTGTGCAGGGCTTCTGGTCCTCCAGGAATCAAGTTTGACCCCTTGAACTACAGTGTTACAAATAGAATGTGTCTAAAATGCCATTAACTACTACAGGGGCAGTCATTTTTGCTATTTAATCTTTTTTATATATAAAATCTCACATATCTATAATATGTATCTTTATAACATTGTTATTCCATTATATGTCAAGTTGTCATAAAGTAAAAAGACAGGTGTAGTTTCATTAATGGTCAGGCAGGCAATGGTCAAACTGGAACAAACAGATACACGAGGGTAATCCAAAATCCTAGTCATGGTGATAGACATGGGCAATAAATGACAACAAATGGGCAATACAGGTGGCAAAACAATATACACAAGAAAACAAGGCAAAGGTCAAAAGCATTGGAAGAATAGACAAGAGAACGCTTAAAAATGTTATAGCACACAAACAAGACTCAGCAACATGTGTGTGTGTGTGTGTGTGTGTTTGAGAGGTGAATATTTAGTTCAGATAATCAGTCCATGATGAGTTACTAGCTGTGTGTGTGCAATCAGGAAGAGAACTGGAAATGGTGTGCGTGTGTGAGGTGCATGATGGGATTTGAAATCCAGTTCTGTGGTAGATACGTAGTTATCCAGTGATCTCCAACTGCTAGATTGCTGGTGATTGTGACAACAGGTTATGATAAATTTGTTAGTCAATTTTGTCATAAGAATTACAATGTCACCTTTGCATTTAAAATGAAACAACTGACCTAATGATCCTTATTGACAGACAAGACAGTCTTATAAACACCCCTTTAAATAAGTGTTATTTAATATGTGTTACCTTAATATGATTAAGGTACAAATTGTGTGAATTACAGTAGAGTTCACGTTTGAGTACAGTAGAGTTTCACTTTTTTCACAATTGTTAGGAAAGTAAAACATTGTAAATAGTTACAGATGACATCAAATATGCAACCCAGGCTCATTCTGAAAATGTACCTCTATATATATTTCTGGAGAGCGCCAAATATGTCCTAGGAGCTACATTTTTTTTGCAGTTTTTGTTTTCGCCAATCCACCACAGGCCGATGTGAACTCTTTTTGATATCTCAAATTTCTCTCGCGAGTGCCATTCATGGTTACTTTTATGTGAAGCTGCTTTGACACAATTCACATTGTATAAGCGCTATACAAATAAAGGTGAATTGAATTGAATTACTCTTCTCGCATAAACCCTCTTCCTTCCCAAAACCCAACCAATAGTGTTTTCAAAAGCACCAATTGACCCGCCCACCCACTTCCCTAATCCCAACTGACAGTTTTAAAAGGCATTCTATAAAAAAAGGCCTTGCCTGATTTTTTACATTTTCAGCTTTTACCACATTGTCACCCTGTTATTTACTTGTTTATTTAATTTTTTTGGATTATGTTTTTGTCTTACCTGCTTTTCGGCATTTCGGTTTATATGCTTTTCACCGTACTCAAACCCCATCGTCATGGTCAACTTCTCTCTGTGTCTCAAGTCCACCGACGTACATGGCGAGCTAACTGGACAAACTGGAAAGAGCGGGAAAGCTGTCCATATGGAGATAAGCCGTCAGCTTGTAAGCACAAAAAGGAATGGTATCATACCGCTGCGTAGATTTCGTTTTAAAAATGAAATGCGGCCTTAGGTACTTCTGTCTACATAATTCGTGATCTCCAGATATAAATATAGGGCTACGTTTTCAGAATGAGCCGATGTTGAAAATATGTAGATAATCAATCCTGTGAAACAATATTACAAAGTAAATTTATTATAATAGCTGGTTTATCCATGAATGCCATCCTATCACAACCATGTTTGATATCTCATGATGTGATTAATAAAATAATGAAAATCACATGACTTTTTTTGATGCGCATGCTGGAATCTATTCTGTAAAGGAGTTTTCATTGTATTTTCTGCACATTTTACATACATAGTTTTGTTCTTTTTATACAGTAATCACTGTTTATGTGATTTCCAAAAATGTGTATAAAAATAGATGGATGGAAACCTAGCTAATGAGACATTTAGACTTCCGTCAAATATTTACTCATATTATTCCTTAACAGATCAAATGTTACATAAATGTTATTTATTTATTTACTTTTAATCTGGTCAGAAAGTGGCTGATGGTTGCTGCTGTTTAAATAATGCAGGAGGATGCATGCCTTTCTATGCATATTGTGTTGACAAATGAATAATTCAGAGACACTTCAGTATTAAGCTGAGTTTTATGACAGTTCTAAATGGGATGTTGTATGATCGGCCCAACAAGAGATGGACAGGAAGCACTCATCAATGAAATTTACGACGTGCCGCCATCTTAAAAACACCACTGCTGTTGAGGTATTCAGACAGAAACTGAATTTGCATGTGCAACCCAACCTAATCAAATACAGTTAACAGTGTTTGAGAATTTGTTTTAAGTGCTGTTTGATAGACAGATTTAGAAAGCGTTATTTTTATCTAACAAAACTGTCTATGCTTTTTAACCATTCATTTGTCTTTCAGAAGAGGTTTGGGGACATTAAAATGCAACTTTTGGAAATTGGAGTACAAAGTGCATATTAAAAATAAATAAATAAATGATAAGGTTTTTGAAAACAGTAACGTCCTGCACATGCATATAACATTTGATCAATTAAACTGGATAGACACACAGATAGATAGATAGATAGATAGATAGATAGATAGATAGATAGATAGATAGATAGATAGATAGATAGATAGATGGATGGATGGATGGATGGATGGATGGATGGATGGATGGATGGATGGATGGATAGATAGATAGACAGACTCCGGCATACTCAGCGAATGCCCTTCTAGCCTCAACACATTACTGGGAAACACCCATATATTCTCACATTCACACAGACACACACACACACACATACACTACGGCCAATTTAGTTCATCCAATCCACCTATAGCACAAGAAGGTTGCTGGTTCGAGCCTCGGCTGGGTCAGTTGACGTTTCTGTGTGGAGTTTGCATGTTCTCCCTGCGTTCGCGTGGGTTTCCTCCGGGTGCTCTGGTTTCCCCCACAGTCCAAAGACATGCGGTACAGGTGAATTGGGTAGGCTAAATTGTCTGTATTGTATGTATGTGTGTGAATGAGTGTGTATGGATGTTTCCCAGTGATGGGTTGTGGCTGGAAGGGCATCCACTGCGTAAAACATATGCTGGATAAGTTGGCGGTTAATTCCGCTGTGGTCACCCCAGATTAATAAAGGGACTAAGCCGAAAAGAAAATGAATGAATGAATGAATGAATACATTATTTATGGCATAATAGGCTCATTCTGAAAACTTACCCCTACAGTATATTCATTTCTGATCATGAATTATGTAGCCAGACGTACAAATGGCTGCATTTTGTCTTTAAAACAAACGCTAGGGGGCAGTGTGACGCCGTTCCTTTTCACGACAATTGACCACTTACTTCCATATGGACGGCTTATCCAATGTTACCTGTTTGTCCAGTGGCTTGCTGCGTACGTCGGCGAACTTGTGACGTGGAGTAGAGTTGACAGCAATGACGGAGTACCAGAAAGCAGGTAAGACAAAAACAAAAGTAAAAAAATAAAATAAACAAGTAAAGTAAGAATGTGGTAAAATCTGAAAATGTTGTAAAAATGAGGCAGCCATGAGGGGTTTTCTTTTTCTGGATTGCTTTTAAAAACGTTTTGTGATTTGGGTTTCTGAAGTGGGTGGGCAGGTCAGTTGGTGCTTTTGAAAACATGATTGGGTTTAAGGAAGGAGGAGGGTGGGTCAGTTGATCGGTCAGTGAGTCAGTTGACAGGCGCCTTTTGTGGATTTCTGCAAGAAGATCAAGCTTGAATGCCACTGACAGGAGAAATTTGAGATATGAAAAAACATAAATAGTGGCCTCTGGTGGATTCGCGAAAACAAACATTTCCAAAAAACGTAGTTTCTGAGAAGTTTTTGGTGCTCTCCAGAAATGTATATAGGGGTACGTATTTCGAATTAGCCTGGGTTGATCTTGGTACTCATTTTCACAACCAATATTAATAATAATAATAATAAGAAGAATAAGAATAATAATAAGAATAATAATAATATAATATTATATAATAATTATAACATATAATAAAAATAATAATATTAATAATAAATAAATGAATTAATTAATTAATTTTTAAGACAGTCTCTTGCCCGTTTATTTTTTATTAAACACATATTTATCATAGTTATTGCTGTTAATGTACTGGCTCACTTTCACTTTGTGTCGTTCCAGTGTACTTTTATAAACATAATGTATTACATATGAAACCTATTTGTACTACATAATAAAATATGTATCATACTGTCATGCATTTATTTTCAAATGAGATTGTGTGTGTGTATACAGCTTGCATGCTGATTGCCAGTGATTACTTGTCTTATTTAACAAATTTTGAATTACTTAAAACACTATTTATCTTTATTATGGCATTCTTAACACTACCCAAGCATGGTAAAGGTGAGTAAATGATGCTTGTATTTTGTTTTAATGCATTCTTGTTACAGTGAAATTAACAACATATACTTAGTTAGGGTTAAGAAAATGTTTGGTTTAGTTGTATGTAATTAAATATAATTTACTATAGAAAGTATACTCAAAAAATGATTCTTACTGCTTGTTCAAATTAATTACAGTGAGCTGAAACAACACAATTTGTGTGTTTTTTTGAGACAGCTTAATTATTTTATGTTCAATTCAGTTTGATTTGTAAAAACAATTAAATTATTCCACTTGTGTTGGGACAACATGAAGGAATTGTTTGGAAACAAACAGTTTATACAGTGTACACATAACCCATAACAAGAACACAGTAAAATAAAGCATTACGCAAGATTTGTACTTTGGCCAGAAGTAATAATAAAAAATCCAGTAGTAGGATATGAACTAAAAAGGAATAATAATTTGCATACGCAATGAAACCTGATTCAGCGTGAATGTGTTTTGTTTTGAGTAAGTGCTATCAAGAGGGTAAACCTTGGGTAGTTAACAAGTGTGGCTTTCAGACCGAGATAATTGCGAACATAAACAGTACATCGACGTACCTCTGTGGAGCACAGGCTTTCTGAACTGTAAAGTAAGGTTCATTATAGCTTTAAATTTATTGTTTAATAAAAGACTCCATGCTGAGACAGACTGCCAATTTTCTTTATGGTTAGCAATTTACTGTTATCTTTTACTGTAATTTAAAAAAATTACATGTCTGTGTGTGAGAAAGAAGTATTGGCTTTGAATGATTATATTGATTTTTACAGGTCATATAGACCATGTTGGAATAAAAATGACAAATGCTGCCATTAAACATACTTTCATGTTGTTCCAATCTCGTGTGTGTACTGCAAGGCCTTTTTGCAGTCTATTTATAGTAAATAACTTCCTTGCATTTTATGGCCAATTAAGCTTTAGTTGTAAAAGTTGTAAAATTAAGATATTAACATACATTTTTTATGTGTTTTTGCTTTTTATGTGTTTTTGCTATTCTTTTTGCTTTATAGCAGCATTATGAGGGATTGAAAATGCCAACCTTTGAAAACACGTTTTATTATGCAAGTTCTGTCTAAAACAATACCGTTAAATGCATAAAAACAAAAATACACACACACACAAACACACACACACATATATATATATATATATATATATATATATATATATATATATATATATATATATATATATATATATATATATATATACCGGCCACTTTATTAGGTACACGTGGGTACTTTTACTGGGTTGGATCGCCTTTTGCTTTCAGAACCGCTTTAAACCTTCATGGCGTAGATTCAACAAGGTACTGGAAATATTCATCAGATATTTTGGTCCATATTGATATGATAGCATCATGCAGTTGCTCCAGAAATGTCAGCTGCACATGATGCGAATCTCTCCTTCCACCACATCCCAAAGGTGCTCTATTGGATTGAGATCAGGTGACTGTGGAGGTCATTTGAGTACAGTGAACTCATCGCCATGTTCAGGAAATGTATGGTCTGAAATGATTCGTGTTTTATGACATGGTGCATTATCCTGCTGGAAGTAGCCATCAGAGGATGGGTAGACTGTGGTCATAAAGGGATGGACAAGTTCAGCAACAATACTCAGGTAGACTATGGCATTGACACGATGCTCAATTGGCACTAAGAGCGCAAAGTGAGCTAAAATTTTTACCTTTTCAGTTTATTTTTGTTAACAAAATTCATTTTTATTTCTCCAAAATAAAGTTTTGCTTCGCTATTTTTGGAGATTTGCATTTAATTATTTATTTTTGGTCAATACCTTTTTTTTGTTTGCAAAACTTTCTTTTGATTTTTCAAATATATATGACCCTAGATTGACTCCATAGTATGGCACCAACAACCATGCCACGCTCAAAGTCACTTAAATCACCCTTCTTCATTCTAATGCTCGGTTTGAATGGCAGCAGATCGTCTTAACCATGTCTACATACTTAGATGTATTGAGTTGCAGCCATGTGATTGGCTGATTAGAAATTTGCTTCAGCAAGCAGTTTGAGACAGGTGTACCTAATAACGTGGCCAGTGAGTGTGTGTGTGTCTGTGTGTCTATACATACATATATATATATATATATATATATATATATATATATATATATATATATATATATATATATATATATATATACATAACTAATAAATTTACATCAGATTCATGATGTTAAAGGGAATTTGAATTAATTGTGGAAAAAGCTATAAAATCTGCAGTAACACTACAGGACTTCATGTTTCCCTTTCAGTCATGTTGTCTGTATCTCAAGCATCTTTTTTTCAGTATTGATTTCAATGCCTTACCTTAGCAATAAGATGTTTGAATTTCCACATATCAGAGAAAAATAAAGTATGAGGCAACTCGCGAAACTTGCCCTTGTCTCTTCGATATCCCACCGCTTCAATTGGAAGGGCACGTACAGAGATACAAAGAAATGCGCGAGCACAACATCAAATGAAGCAAAGCTCACATACACAGCATCATTTTTGAAGACAAGAGGCAGGGCCGCTGTTTCTCATACTTTCTCCCGGCTTGCGGGGGATTGAACTTCAGCCGCTTGCTTTGCCAGGACAAGGAGCGCCCCACCGAGCCCTGCCTTTCATGTCGGCCCGCAATTCAGAGCTACTGATACATGTATCGATCACCGTGGCGGCTGAAGCTCCTCTCCCACAGCTCGCTGTTTCATTTGTTCCCCGCGGTTCCTTCCTCATATTGATCCCGGCGAGGAGGCGCGGCGCTCGGGATTGCAGACATGAGAGAAACGTTTACAGCGGCGAGCATCATTTTTATCTGTCATTTCTGAGGCTGTCACGCTTAACGCGTTTACGATTTTTTCCAGGCCGTGGGTTTATTTTCTTTTGTCTGCTTTGTTTAATGCGTGTCAGTATAATTACGGACTCTTAGCAGACGCAGTTTGCTAATTAATTATTCTGCTGTTGAATTCACCAGCATACTGTAGATAATTACACAATGTAAAAGACGCAGCCGCACATATGAAGGTGTATACTTATAGTGTTTAGAACAGCATAGGCATTATAAGTAGTGCCTTAGACAGGAATGCATTTTTCTTTCTATTAAGGTGCAGCAATTGCTCTCTGAAATTGATTTTCAGGGAATTTGATTTTTTTTTCTCAGCTACTAAGGATTATATTAAACCAATAACTAGCTAGGCATGGAGAAGAATATTATGCAATATATCAAGAGCTAGATAATGGATATAAATAATGCACTACAGGAACATTTTCTGTTATAAAATAATGTGGGTCATTTAAGGCAGAGTGTCATTTGGTCCTTAATTGTAAAACAAGATTAAATATAAAGAAATCTATAAATAAATAAAATAAATAAATAAATAGTCAAAGATAACACAAGTAAACACACAGTGCAGTTTTTTTTTTAATGAAGATGTTTTTTTATAAACGGAAAATGAAATCCAAAACTACATAGCTCTGTTTGTTTCCCAACCCCAAACCTCACCCCCAAAACATAAATCTGGTTTATATCACTACACTCAAAAATATTTTTGCTGCTTGTTCAAACTACTTAATTAAATGAGCTGAATCAACACAATTCTTAAGTTTTTCTGGTGGGACGACTGAATTGTTTCATGTTAAATCCTCATAAATTTGTAAAAACAACAACAAAAAAAAAAACAATAAAGATTAATTGTTTTGTGTTAGGACAACATGATGGAATTGTGTGGAACCCCAGATTTTTTACAGTGTAGTTCAATTTCTCTAGCCACACCCAGACCTGATTACTGCCACACCTGTTCGCAATCAAGAAATCATTAAAAAGGACTTACCTGACAAGTAAACCAAAGTAGACCAAAAGATCCTCAAAAGCTAGACATCATTCTGAGACCCAAACAAATGTGAAAGAAAATAATTGAAGAAGAAGCTTTACAGAAAGACCCTCCGACACAAAATTATCCCAAGTGACAACTTAAGACATTACAAAAGACCCCACAACAACATCCAAAGAACTGAGGGTATCACTTGCATTAGTGTTCATGACTCCACCATCAGAAAGAGACTGGGCAAAAGTGGTTTGCATGGAGTTCCAGACAAAAACCACTGCTGAGTGAAGCAAATTTTTTTCTGAGCCAGAAGAAACTTCTTGGTGATCCTTAAAATACTCTGTGGACTGAACAGACTGAAGGTAAAAAATAAAATAAAATTTTGGAAGGCGGGTGTCACATTTTGTGTGGCATAAAGGTAACCACATTTCAGAAAAGGAACGTTGTACGAACAGTAAAAAGTGGTGCTGGTAGTGTGATGGTCTGGTGTTGTTTTGCCGAACTTGCTGTAAACTTGCCATGAATTCTGCTGTGTACCAGAAAATGCTGAAGGAGAATGTCCGGCCATCTGTTAGTGACCTTAAACAGAAATTAACTTGACTTTAGACTTTGAATTGGCCTAACCTGAATTCAATTGAGATGCCATGGCATGACCTTAAAAAGGTGGTTCATGCTCGAAAACTCTCCAATGTGGCTGAATTACAACAATTTTCCAAAGATGAGTGGGCCAAAATTCCTCCACAGAGCTGTAGCACTCTTTGCAAGTTATCGAAAATGTTTGCAGTTGTTGCTGCTAAGGGTGGCCCATGTGGTTATTAGGTTTAGGGAGGCAAACATTTTTTTACACAGGGCCATGTAGTTTTGTTCCCCCCAAATAACAAAAACATTCATTACAAAACTGCACGATGTGCTTACCTGTGTTATCTTTGATTATTACTTATATTTGTTTTATGATCTGAAGTAATAAAGTGTGACAAACATGAAAAAAATGAAGAAATCAGTTTAAGACAAATGGTATGATCAAACATGGGGGTAATTCTCGTGATAACTCTTAGTAATGAATCCTCTGAAGTTAGAAGAGTTGTCTAAAAATTTAAAAAATAAAGGAAAATGTCTAAAATCAACAACACTTTAATTTGAAATTTAAATGTCATTAGTAGTTTACTGTAGTAGTTAACCAAGCAAACAGAGAGTGTACTGTACATGAAATATACATAAGCAATTTACAATACTATAATAGATGTAAATAAAATGTTTTAACAATGTGATTACAATATTATATTTTTATTATATAATATTACATTGTAATTACACTGTTATAACAATGTATTTACAATGTTGTTACATAGTAATTACATTCAAAATAAAAGTTTGTAATTACATATGTACCATGCATATTTACCTATAAATACACAAATACTGTACATGGAATATACAAACAAACATTTAGGTTTATAAAATTAGGTTTATTTCTTGGATGTAAGTACATGCAATAGCAATGTAACAACACTATAATGACATGGTAATTAAGTTTGTATTTACATCTACTGTGTACATCTTACGAATACTATAGATAACCAAATACTGTACATGCAATATACAAAGAAATATTTACATTTATAAAATTATCTTGGATGTAACTGCAATGTGATTACATGTAATGACATAGTAAATACAATGTAACTACATAGTAATTAAATCCAAGATAAAAGTTTGTAATTACCTAATACAATATTATAAAAACGAATTACAATATTAAGACAATGCAGTATTTACAATGTTATTAGAGTGTTATAACAATGTTCTAACAATGTAATTAAGAAGTTAAAGCAATGTAATCACTATGTTATAACATAGTAATTACATCCAAAATAAAAGTTTGTAATTACCTAATACAATATTATAACAACGAATTACAATGTTAAGACAATGTTGTAATTACAATGTTATTAGAGCGTTATAACAATGTTATAGCAATGTAATTAAGATGTTATAGCAATGTAATCACTATGTTATAACATAGTAATTACATCCAAGATAAAAGTGCAATTACCAAATACAATATTATAAAAACGAATTACAATGTTAAGACAATGCAGTAATTATAATGTTAATACAGTGTTATAACAATGTTATAACAGTGCAATTAAGATGTTATATCAATGTAATCACGATGTTATAACATAGCAATTACATCCAAAATAAAAGTTTGTAATTAATAAAATTTTATAACAACAAATTACAATGTTAAGACAAAGCTGTAATTACAATGTTATTACAATGCTATAACAATGTTATAACAATGTAATTAAGATGTTTTAGCAATGTGATCACAATGTTATAACATAGTAATCACATCCAAGATAAACATTTGTAATTACCATATACAATATTATAACAACGAATTACAATGTTAAGCGGTCATTACAATGTTGTCACATTGTTATAACAATGTAATTACAATGGCATAACAATGTAATTACAATGTTATTGCAATGTAATCACGATGTTAGAACATAGTTATTACATCCAAGATAAAAGTTTGTAATTACCAAATACAGTATTATAACAACGAATTAAAATGTTAGGACAATGCAGTAATTACAATGTTAATACAGTGTTATAACAATGTTATAACAGAGCAATTAAGATGTTATAGCAATGTAATCACAATGTTATAACATAGTTATTACATCCAAGATAAAAGTTTGTAATTACCAAATACAGTATTATAACAACGAATTACAATGTTAAGACAATGCAGTAATTACAATGTTATTACAGTGTGACAACAACAGTATAGCAATGTAATTAAGATGTCATAACAATGTAATCAGGATTTTATAACAAAGTAATTAAATCCAAGATACAATTTTGTTATAACCTAATACAATATTATAACAACGAATTACAATGTTAAGACAGTCATTACAATGTTGTTACATTGTTTTAACAATGCTATAACATTGTAATTACAATGTTATAACAATGTAAAAACAATGTTATAACAATGTAATTAAGATGTTATTGCAATGTAATCACGGTGTTATAACATATTTATTACATCCAAGATAAAAGTTTGTAATTACCAAATACAGTATTATAACAACAAATTACAATGTTAAGACAATGCAGCAATTACAATGTTATTACAGTGTTATAACAATGTTATAACAATGAAATTAAGATGTTATAATAATGTAATCATGATGTTATAACATTGTAATTACATCCAAAAAAAAGTTTGTAATTACTAAATACAATATTATAACAACGAATTGCAATGTTAAGACAAAGCCGTGATTACAATGTTATTACAGTGTTGTAACAATGTTATAACAATGTAATTAGGATGTTTTAGCATAGTAACCACGATGTTATAACATAGTAAATACATCCAAGATAAAAGTGTGTAATTACCAAATGCAATATTATAACAACGAAGTACAATGTTAAGACAACGCAGTAATTACAATGTTGTTACATTGTTATAACAATGTTAAGACAATGCAGTAATTACAATGTTATTACAGTGTGACAACAATGTTATAGCAATGTAATTAAGATGTAACAACAATGTAATCAGGATGTTAAAACATAGTAATTAAATCCAAGATAAAAGTTTGTAATTACCTAATACAATATTATAACAACGAATTAAAATGTTAAGACAATGCAGTAATTACAATGTTGTTACATTGTTATAAATGTTGTAACACTGTAATTACATTGTTATAACAATGTAATTGCAGTGTTATATAACAATGTAATTAAGATGTTATTGCAATGTAATCACGATGTTATAACATATTTAATACATCCAAGATAAAATTTTGTAATTACCTAATACAACATTATAACAACGAATTACAATGTTAAGACAGTCATTACAATGTTGTTACATTGTTATAACAATGTTTCAACAATTTAACTACAATGTTATAACAATGTAATTAAATGTTATAACAATGTAGTTACAATGTTATGACAATGTAATTAGGATGTTATTGCAATGTAATCACGATGTTATAACACAGTTATTGCATCCAAGATAAAAGTTTGTAATTACCAAATACAGTATTATAACAGCGAATTACAATGTTGAGACAATGCAGCATTTTACAATGTTATTACAGTGTTATAACAATGTTATAACAATGAAATTAAGATGTTATAATAATGTAATCATGATGTTATAACATAGTAATTACATCCAAAATAAATGTTTGTAATTACCTAATACAATATTATAACAACGAATTACAATGTTACGACAATGCTGTAATTACAATGTTATTAGAGTGTTATAACAATGTTATAACAGTGCAATTAAGATGTTATAGCAATGTAATCACGATGTTATAACATAGCAATTACATCCAAAATAAAAGTTTGTAATTAATAAAATTTTATAACAACAAATTACAATGTTAAGACAAAGCTGTAATTACAATGTTATTACAATGCTATAACAATGTAATTAAGATGTTTTAGCAATGTGATCACAATGTTATAACATAGTAATTACATCCAAGATAAACATTTGTAATTACCATATACAATATTATAACAACGAATAACAATATTAAGCGGTCATTACAATGTTGTCACATTGTTATAACAATGTTATAACAATGTAATTACAATGTTAAAACAATGTAATTACAATATTATAACAATGTAATTACAATGTTATTGCAATGTAATCATGATGTTAGAACATAGTTATTACATCCAAGATAAAAGTTTGTAATTACCAAATACAGTATTATAACAACGAATTACAATGTTAAGACATTGCAGTAATTACAATGTTATTACAGTGTTATAAAAATGTTATAACAGAGCAATTAAGATGTTATAGCAATGTAATCACAATGTTATAACATAGTTATTACATCCAAGAATAAAGTTTGTAATTACCAAATACAGTATTATAACAACGAATTACAATGTTAAGACAATGCAGTAATTACAATGTTATTACAGTGTGACAACAACGTTATAGCAATGTAATTAAGATGTCATAACAATGTAATCAGGATGTTATAACATAGAAATTAAATCCAAGATAAAATTTTGTTATAACCTAATACAATATTATAACAACGAATTACAATGTTAAGACAGTCATTACAATGTTGTTACATTGTTATAACAATGTTATAACATTGTAATTACAATGTTATAACAATGTAAATACAATGTTATAACAATGTAATTAATATGTTATTGCAATGTAATCACGGTATTATAACATATTCATTACATCCAAGATAAAAGTTTGTAATTACCAAATACAGTATTATTACAACGAATTACAATTTTAAGACAATGCAGCAATTACAATGTTATTACAGTGTTATAACAATGTTATAACAATGAAATTAATATGTTATAATAATGTAATCATGATGTTATAACATAGTAATTACATCCAAAAAAGTTTGTAATTACTAAATACAATATTATAACAACGAATTACAATGTTAAGACAAAGCCGTGATTACAATGTTATTACAGTGTTGTAACAATGTTATAACAATGTAATTAGGATGTTTTAGCATAGTAACCACGATGTTATAACATAGTAAATACATCCAAGATAAAAGTTTGTAATTACCAAATGCAATATTATAACAACGAAGTACAATGTTAAGACAACGCAGTAATTACAATGTTGTTACATTGTTATAACAATGTTAAGACAATGCAGTAATTTCAATGTTGTTACAGTGTGACAATAATGTTATAGCAATGTAATTAAGATGTCATAACAATGTAATCAGGATGTTAAAACATAGTAATTAAATCCAAGATAAAAGTTTGTAATTACCTAATACAATATTATAACAACAAATTAAAATGTTAAGACAACGCAGTAAATACAATGTTGTTACATTGTTATAACAATGTAATTGCAGTGTTATAACAATGTAACTAAGATGTTATTGCAATGTAATCACGATGTTATAACATAATTATTACATCCAAGATAAAAGTTTGTAATTACCAAATACAGTATTATAACAGCGAATTACAATGTTAAGACAATGCAGCATTTTATAATGTTATTACAGTGTTATAACAATGTTATAACAATGAAATTAAGATGTTATAATATGGTAATCATGATTTTAAAACACAGTAATTACATCCAGAATAAAAGTTCGTAATTACTAAATACAATATTATAAAAACGAATTACAATGTTAAGACAAAGCCGTGATTACAATGTTATTACAGTGTTATAACAATGTTATAATAATGTATATAGGATGTTTTAGCAATATAATCACGATGTTATATCATCTTAATTACATCCAAAATAAAAGTTTGTAATTTCCTAATACAATATTATAACAACGAATTACAATGTTAAGACAATGCAGTAATTACAATGTTAGAACAGTGTGACAACAACATTTTAATAATGTAATTAAGATGTTATTGCAATGTAATCACGATATTATAACATAGTAAATACATCCAAGATAAAAGTTTGTAATTACCAAATGCAATATTATAACAACAAATTACAATGTTAAGACAACACAGTAATTACAATGTTGTTACATTGTTATAACAATGTTAAGACAATGCAGTAATTACAATGTTATTGCGGTGTGACAACAACGTTATAGCGATGTAATTGAGATGTCATAACAATGTAATCAGGAGGTTATAACATAGTAAATAAAACCAAGATAAAATATTGTAATTACCTAATACAATATTATAACAACGAATTACAATGTTAAGACAGTCATTACAATGTTGTTACATTGTTATAACAATGCTATAACAATGTCATAACAATGTAACTACAGTGTTATAACAATGTAATTAGAATGTTATAACAATGCAATTAAGATGTTATAGCAATGTATCCACAATGTTATAACATAGTAATTACATCCAAGATAAAAGTTTGTAATTACCAAATACAGTATTATAACAACGAATTACAATGTTAAGACAATGCAGTAATTACAATGTTGTTACATTGTTTTAACAATGTAATTAAGATGTTATTGCAATGTAATCATGATGTTATAACATAGTAATTACATCCAAAATAAAAGTGTGTAATTTCTAAATACAATATTATAACAAGGAATTACAATGTTAAGACAAAGCCGTGAAGGAATTACAATGTTAAGACAAAGCCGTGATTACAATGTTTTTACAGTGTTATAACAATGTTATAACAGAGCAATTAAGATGTTATAGCAATGTAATCACAATGTTGTAACATAGTTATTACATCCAAGATAAAAGTTTGTAATTACCAAATACAGTATTATAACAACGAATTACAATGTTAAGACAATGCAGTAATTACAATGTTATTACAGTGTGACAACAACGTTATAGCAATGTAATTAAGATGTCATAACAATGTAATCAGGATGTTATAACATAGAAATTAAATCCAGGATAAAATTTTGTTATAACCTAATACAATATTATAACAACGAATTACAATGTTAAGACAGTCATTACAATGTTGTTACATTGTTATAACAATGTTATAACATTGTAATTATAATGTTATAACAATGTAATTACAATGTTATAACAGAGCAATTAAGATGTCATAACAATGTAATCACGATGTTATAACATAGTTATTACATCCAAGATAAAAGTTTATAATTACCAAATACAGTATTATAACAACTTATTACAATGTTGTTACATTGTTATAACAATGTTATAACATTGTAATTACAATGTTATAACAATGTAAATACAATGTTATAACAATGTAATTAATATGTTATTGCAATGTAATCACGGTATTATAACATATTCATTACATCCAAGATAAAAGTTTGTAATTACCAAATACAGTATTATTACAACGAATTACAATTTTAAGACAATGCAGCAATTACAATGTTATTACAGTGTTATAACAATGTTATAACAATGAAATTAATATGTTATAATAATGTAATCATGATGTTATAACATATTAATTACATCCAAAAAAGTTTGTAATTACTAAATACAATATTATAACAACGAATTACAATGTTAAGACAAAGCCGTGATTACAATGTTATTACAGTGTTGTAACAATGTTATAACAATGTAATTAGGATGTTTTAGCATAGTAACCACGATGTTATAACATAGTAAATACATCCAAGATAAAAGTTTGTAATTACCAAATGCAATATTATAACAACGAAGTACAATGTTAAGACAACGCAGTAATTACAATGTTGTTACATTGTTATAACAATGTTAAGACAATGCAGTAATTACAATGTTATTACAGTGTGACAATAACGTTATAGCAATGTAATTAAGATGTCATAACAATGTAATCAGGATGTTAAAACATAGTAATTAAATCCAAGATAAAAGTTTGTAATTACCTAATACAATATTATAACAACGAATTAAAATGTTAAGAAAACGCAGTAAATACAATGTTGTTACATTGTTATAACAATGTAATTGCAGTGTTATAACAATGTAACTAAGATGTTATTGCAATGTAATCACGATGTTATAACATAGTTATTACATCCAAGATAAAATTTTGTAATTACCTAATACAACATTATAACAACGAATTACAATGTTAAGACAGTCAATACAATGTTGTTACATTGTTATAACAATGTTATAACAATGTAACTACAATGTTTTAACAATGCAATTACAATGTTAAAACAATGTAGTTACAATGTTATGACAATGTAATTAGGATGTTATTGCAATGTAATCACGATGTTATAACACAGTTATTACATCCAAGATAAAAGTTTGTAATTACCAAATACAGTATTATAACAGCGAATTACAATGTTAAGACAATGCAGCATTTTATAATGTTATTACAGTGTTATAACAATGTTATAACAATGAAATTAAGATGTTAAAATATGGTAATCACGATTTTAAAACACAGTAATTACATCCAGAATAAAAGTTCGTAATTACTAAATACAATATTATAAAAACGAATTACAATGTTAAGACAAAGCCGTGATTACAATGTTATTACAGTGTTATAACAATGTTATAATAATGTATATAGGATGTTTTAGCAATATAATCACGATGTTATATCATCTTAATTACATCCAAAATAAAAGTTTGTAATTTCCTAATACAATATTATAACAACGAATTACAATGTTAAGACAATGCAGTAATTACAATGTTATTACAGTGTGACAACAACGTTATAGCAATGTAATTAAGATGTTATTGCAATGTAATCACGATATTATAACATAGTAAATACATCCAAGATAAAAGTTTGTAATTACCAAATGCAATATTATAACAACGAATTACAATGTTAAGACAACACAGTAATTACAATGTTGTTACATTGTTATAACAATGTTAAGACAATGCAGTAATTACAATGTTATTGCGGTGTGACAACAACGTTATAGCGATGTAATTGAGATGTCATAACAATGTAATCAGGAGGTTATAACATAGGAAATAAAACCAAGATAAAATATTGTAATTACCTAATACAATATTATAACAACGAATTACAATGTTAAGACAGTCATTACAATGTTGTTACATTGTTATAACAATGCTATAACAATGTCATAACAATGTAACTACAATGTTATAACAATGTAATTAGAATGTTATAACAATGCAATTAAGATGTTATAGCAATGTATCCACAATGTTATAACATAGTAATTACATCCAAGATAAAATTTTGTAATTACTTAAAACAATATTATAACAACGAACTACAATGTTAAGACAACCCAGTAAGTGCAATGTTGTTACATTGTTTTAACAATGTAATTAAGATGTTATTGCAATGTAATCATGATGTTATAACATAGTAATTACATCCAAAATAAAAGTGTGTAATTTCTAAATACAATATTATAACAAGGAATTACAATGTTAAGACAAAGCCGTGAAGGAATTACAATGTTAAGACAAAGCCATGATTACAATGTTTTTACAGTGTTATAACAATGTTATAACAATGTAATTAAGATGTTATTGCAAAGTAATCACTATGTTATAACATAGTAATTACATCCACAATAAAAGTTTGTAATTACTAAATACAATATTATAACAACAATTTACAATGTTAAGACAAAGCCGTGATTACAATGTTATTACAGTGTTATAACAATGCTATAACAATGTAATTAGGATGTTTTTGCAATCTAACCACGATGTTATAACATAGTAAATACATCCAAGATAAAAGTTTGTAATTACCAAATGCAATATTATAACAACGAATTACAATGTTAAGACAACACAGTAATTACAATGTTGTTACATTGTTATAACAATGTTAAGACAAAATACAATAGTATAACAACGAATTACAATGTTAAGACAGTCATTACAATGTTGTTACATTGTTATAACAATGTTATAACAATGTAATTACAATGTGTTATCAATGTAAATACAATGTTATAACAATGTAATTAGGATGTTTTAGCAATGTAATCACGATGTTATATCATATTAATTACATCCAAAATAAAAGTTTGTAATTTCCTAATACAATATTATAACAACAAATTACAATGTTAAGACAGTCATTACAATGTTGTTACATTGTTATAACAATGTGATAACAATGTAAGTACAATGTTAAAACAATGTAATTACAATGTTTTAACAAAGTAATTACAATGTTATAACAATGTAGTTACGATGTTATTGCAATGTGATCACGATGTTATAGCATAGTTATTACATCCAAAATAAAAAATTGTAATTACTAAATACAATATTATAACAACGAATTACAATGTTAAGACAAAGCCGTGATTACAATGTTATTACAGTGTTATAACAATGTTATAACAATGTAATTAGGATGTTTTTGCAATCTAACCACGATGTCATAACATAGTAAATACATCTAAGATAAAAGTTTGTAATTACCAAATGCAATATTATAACAACGAATTACAATGTTAAGACAACGCAGTAATTACAATGTTGTTACATTGTTATAACAATGTTAAGACAAACACAATATTATAACAATGAATTACATTGTTAAGACAGTCATTACAATGTTGTTGTATTGCTATAACAATCTCCGCTGTCGCCACTGGCTTGCATGGTTCGGGATCTGTAGAGCTGCGCATCGTAGGATTTACTCTTCAATATTTGGACTCTCAGTAGTGATTATTAAACCACACTGAACTGAGCTCAACTGAACTGAACTTAAACACTACAAACTGAACTACACTGTTCCTATTTACTGTGACCTTTTATGTGAAGCTGCTTTGACACAATCTACATTGTATAAGCGCTATACAAATAAAGGTGAAGTATAACAATGTAATTACAATATTATAACAATGCAATTAAGATGTTATAGCTGTGTAATAACAATGTTATTACATAGTAATTACATCCAAGATAAAAATTTGTAATTACCAAATGCAATATTACAACAACAAATTACAATGTTAAGACAAAGCTGTAATTACAAGGTTATTACAGTGTGACAACAGTGTTATAGCAATGTAATTAAGATGTTATAGCAATGTAATCACGATGTTATATCATGTTAATTACATCCAAAATAAAAGTTTGTAATTTCCTAATACAATATTATAACAACTAATTACAATGTTAAGACAAAGCCGTGATTACAATGTTATTACAGTGTTTCAACAATGTTATAACAGTGTAATTAGGATGTTTTTGCAATCTAACCATGATGTTATAACATAGTAAATACATCCAAGATAAAAGTTTGTAATTACCAAATGCAATATTATAACAACGAATTACAATGTTAAGACAACGTAGTAATTACAATGTTGTTACATTGTTATAACAATGTTAAGACAAACACAATATTATAACAACGAATTACAATGTTAAGACAGTCATTACAATGTTGTTACATTGTTATAACAATGTAATTAAGATGTTATTGCAATGTCATCACGATGTTATAGCATAGTAATTACATCCAAAATAAAAGTTTGTAATTACTAAATACAATATTATAACAACGAATTACAATGTTAAGACAAAGTCGTGATTACAATGTTATTAAAGTGTTATAACAATGTTATAACAATGTAATTAGAATGTTTTAGCAATGTAACCACGATGTTATCACATAGTAAATACATCCAAGATAAAAGTTTGTAATTTCCTAATACAATATCATAACAACGAATTACAATGTTAAGACGATGCAGTAATCACAATGTTATTACAGTGTTATAACAATGTTATACCAATGTAATTAAGATGTTATAGCATTATAATCACAATGTTATAACATAGTAATTAAATCCAAGATAAAAGTTTGTAATTATCAAATACAATATTATAACAACGAATTATAATGTTAAGACAATGCCGTATTTACAATGTTATTACAGTGTTATAACAATGTTATAACAATGAAATTAAGATGTTATAATATGGTAATCACGATTTTAAAACACAGTAATTACATCCAGAATTAAAGTTCGTAATTACTAAATACAATATTATAAAAACGAATTACAATGTTAAGACAAAGCCGTGATTACAATGTTATTACAGTGGAATAACAATGTGATAACAATGCAATTAAGATGTTATAGCAATGTAAACACGATGTTATAACATAGTAATTACATCCAAAATAAAAGTTTGTAATTACCTAATACATTATTATAACAACGAATTACAATGTTAAGACAATGCAGTAAATACAATGTTATTACAGTGTGACAACAACGTTATAGCAATGTAAGTAAGATGTCATAGCAATGTAATCAGAATATGGCTGCCGATATGTCGTGCATCCCTAATTACATATGTACTGCATATTTTTACATATAAAGACACAAATACTTCTCATGAAATATACAAAGATCTGGTCTTTCCTGCTGTCAACAAAAGTAATGGGGCGAAATGACAAAGAAAGCTAATACTGATTGGCTCACAGAAAGTACCTTATAGAGCCAAGCTAGAGTTTAACTTTGTAGATAAAACCTTTTTTTTTTATTTATAAAAAGTCTTGAAATGTAAACAATGTATAAAAAACATCACATAATGTAAATAAGTTGTCATTTATTAAGAATATGTGAATAAATCAATTTTGACAATAAAGCATCAGATAGAATCTTCTAATTTTAATGTGAAAATACTGTACTGTACATGAAATATACAAAAACACATTTACAATACTATCATAGATGTAAATACAGTGTTTTATCAATGTAAATACAATGTCATAACCATGTAGTAATTACCATGTTAGTACATTGTTATAACGCTGCAATTACAACGTTTTTTTTACTAAGTTATTAAATAATAGTTACATCCAAAATAAAAGTTTATAATTATATATGTACAGTGTATATTTATGTATGAATACACAAATACTGCAAATAAAATACACAGAGAAACATTTAAGATTAAAAATATTATCTTGGATGTAATTACAATGCAAAAGCAATGTAATTACAATGTAATGACATAGTAATGTAATAGGTTAGTAATAAGTAATAAGTTATAAGTCCATAGTAATAAGTTTGTAATTTCATGTGTACTGTGAATATTTATGAAAATAACCAAATACTGTACATGCAATATACAAAGGAACATTTACATTTTAAATATTATTTTAGACGTAACTACAATGTAATGACACAGTATTTGCACACAAGACAAAAGTTTGTTATAACAATGTAAATACAATGTGATTACATCCAAAATAAAAAGTTTACATTTACATATGGACTGTGTATATTTACATATAATTACACAAATACAGTACTTGAAATATATAAAAAAAAATATATAAATATTATCTTGGATTTAATTACAATGTAATAGCAATGTAATTGCGATGTTATAACAGTGTAGGATTTACAATGTTATAACAATGTATAGCAATTACATTGTTATGACTATGTAATTACAATGTTGTAACAATGTAACTACAATGTTATTACATAGTAATTCCAATGTCATTACATAGTAATTACATTCAAAATTAAAGTTTGTAATTACATACGTACTGCGTATATTTATGTATCAATACACAAACGCTGTACATGAAATACACAAAGAAACATTTAAGTTTAAAAATATTATCTTGGATGTAATTACAATGTAATAACAATGTAATTAAAATGTATAGACATAGTAATTAAGTTTGCAATTACATGTGCACTGTGAATATTTAGGTATACAACTATAGATTGTATAGCCAAATACTGTACATGCAATATACAGAGAAACATTTACATTACTTTAGTTACAATGTAATTACAATGACAAAAGTTTATAATTACACATTACATGTTATAAGAAATTACAATGTTATAACAATATAATTTATGTCATTGCAACCAAATACTGTACATGCAATATAGAAAGAAACATTTACATTCATAAGTATTATATTGGATGTAACTACGTTGTAATCACAAAATAATTACAAGGTAGTTACAATGTAATGACACAGTAATTGCACACAAGCTAAAAGTTTGTAATTACACATTACATCTCAAATGTAATTAAAATGTTATGCTATGTAAGTTTTATGTCATTACATCCAAAATAAAAGTTGTGGTGTAATTACATATGTACTGTGTGTATTTACATATAAATAGACAAATACAGTCCTTGCAATGCACAAAGAATTTTTTTCTTAAAATTTGAAGACTCAGAAAATGAGCAAATAAGTTTTTTAAACACTGAAAATTGTTTCACTGACTATATATACACACAAATAAAAATATGTTACATTTAATAAATTACATTTTAATAAGTTTTTCAATTTTTTCAGAATTTTTCATTCTTTTTCAACAATGTAAAATGTAACATTTCATCTCAATGACAAAAAATGCTTCACGTTCGCACTTTCAGTTTCAGTTTTCTTCTCAAATTTATGTGGTGCGGCGTTATTTAGTCAATTCTGATTTTGTGTTTCTTTCAGGTCTTTCCAACTGTCAACAGAGCAATGCGTCAAAATGACAAAGAAAGCTGATCCTGATTGGCCCTAATGCGTGCATTCGAAATGCTAATTGGCTCACAAAAAAAATAAATAAATAAAATTATAGAGCCAAGCTAGAGCTTGCCTTCATAGATAAAAATGTTTTAGTCTTAAAATGTAAACAACTTATAAACAAAAATCATCACATAATGTAAATAAATTGTCATCTAATAGGAATATGTGAATAACTCAGTTTTGACAAGAATGTCAGATAGAACCTTATATTCTAAGGTGACAAAATGTTAGTTATACTTAAATACTCTAACACTAAATTGTAAATCCAAAGAAACTGACATTTTTTAAGTGGTCTTTTAGGCAGAACTGTATTTTTTTTTTTCATCAATTCTTTTGACTGGTAAGAGTATGTTTAGCAGCTCCTTCTATTGTCCTTGTTGATTTTTGTGAGCACATACTATGTAGTTTGTTTAATGCTGAAATGCTGTCAGCTCCTCCGGCTTGGTCCAGCACCAGAGTTAAAGTCAACCTGTCACTCTTTCTTTGCAAAAAAAAAAAAAGTACTTTGAGCTCAAATTTTAAGCAGTGGAATGTTTAGAAGTGGCAGATCTCAGAGAGAAAAAAAAAATCCTCTGAAGGTTTCACAGCCCATCTCTTTATATTCAGCAGCGCTCTGAAATGTTAATACCTGTTATTCATAGTTTAGAGACCCACCTGGGATTCATTACGATAGAGGATTGTTTCTTGCAATTCTGAATTTAGCTGCGTTTGATGTGTGTGAAGTAATTTTATTTTATTTATTTATTTTCGCCTCCAGGACTTACTACAAGTACCAGAATTATGTATTGAATTCAAATCCTTTCAAGTATGTTCAGTTTCTTCTATATCTTTCTATATACAGTAATATTACACATTATAAATACTATTTTATGAAACAATGCACAGGTTGGAGACATAATCCAGTGTTGCAAGCTTTACTAATGCCTAATGTTATGCTGGTTAGTAATTATTTGCAGAATTTTAATTGTGGGCAAACTATTCCTTTAAGATAAAGATAAGACAAGCAGGATTTTTACAGATACTAGCAAGTTAGATATTACTTTAATAAAAAACTATATATAATAATAATATTTTAGGGATAATTATAATTTGATCACAGTATTTTTGGATGAATACATAAAAGAAGATAATTACATAAAACAAAAATAGGAGCAAGAGTCAAACCAACAAATAACATAGGAAGACTGGACAGATATGTGTGTCTCAGGTTCTTTATAACTCCTAAACTGTCTGCATTGCGTACAGGTGTTGAAAGTTTAGGCTCTTGTTTTTTTTGACTTGCCCAAAAGTATAGCCCTTCTGGTATGAAATAACCACTGAAATAAAAAAGATAACTGGATAAGAATTGGACTACACATTTATTGCATTATACCTTGGGAAAATACCAGAAATGATTCCAACTACTTTTGGTAAGTAGCAAAAAAGCCATAACTCGAAAATGGTTTAAGGTTGATCCTCCAGCAAAGGCTTAATGAACAGGAACTGTAAAGGAAAAACAATGTGCTTTAAATGTATTATGACTTGATTTTGTAACCCACTAACAACCACTTTGTTATTTTTTTACTTTTCATTTTCTTTTCTTACCCTTCTGTTAAAAAAATAAAAAATGATGAAGATAACATCTCTAAAAGTGCATAGAACCAAATGTATTTTGGAAAGATATTATTCCAATCACATATTTTGAGTCAGCAATGCTAAATCATGTGTTTTGTGCTTTAAGACATGTAAATGGAGCTCGATTAAATTTAATTAAAAGAGTTAAAGAGAGAGGTTACAGAGTTGTATCAACTTTTTGGTCACACTAACTAATGCATTTTGTTTATAATTTAACAATTCAAAATTCTTAATAATGCAAAAATGCAGCTTAATCAAAAAGTTAAACATCTTTTAGTCTTTTATAAGTGACTAATTAAAACTGTCATGATTGCTTTCTCTACAAACAAACATGAAACAGAGTACATAAAATGTCTTCTTATTTACTGAATCTTCAAATGAACAGAAACAACCAACACAAATCAACAGGATGACAATTAAGACTGAACAAAAAACCACACAAATGGAGTATAAATACACTAGATGTGATTAACCAAAGAAAAACAGGTGTGTGAACACAGGTGAAACCAATGAACACAAAAAAAAAAATGGCGGGAAAACAACAAAGCAATCACATGACTTAAACACATGGAACACTGAATCTTGAAAAAAACAAGATATTAAGAATATTAATTTGTTTAGGGTTCAGCGGGTAAAATCTTACATAATATATATATATATATATATATATAGTATCCGTGACGTCACCCATAGGTTTCTGAACACTGCAAAAGAAGCTACAAGTAGGCGCGGACAACCGTCGCCATTTTGTTCGCGCGTCATCGCACCCACGGCGGGATACCAAACAAGGACAAAGAGGCGGAGAGTGAGCGGAGCTACAGACTCCTGCTGGCACTTTGCTTAGACCTGGCAGACATACTTTACTTTGGGAGAAACGCTTGATACTTTATTCCCTGCGACTAGTTTGTGTTCTGACCACATGTGCTTGGCTGTACACTATATCAATAAAGTGTTTAGACTTTTAAAAACACTGAGTTAATACATTGAGCCACTAAACATTGTTCTTATGACGTTTTTCTACAGGAGGAAAACGCGATTTACCTCCAAACACTTCAAACACTTCATATTTATTGTGTGTTAGTAAATGCAAGACTATTAATGATCTCCAGGCATAACACTGTATGATAACGCTTCAGATGACTGTTCTAGAGCCTACAGAAAATCAATCTGTCAGGTTCTGGAGTGCTTTACGGGTCTAAAGGAAAATATTAATGATAAATGATCTTAAATAAAACAAATACATTTATAGAGATGGTATACAAGTATATAACTTTTCTCACATGGGAAACGAGGCCACATGAATGGTTTGAGAGCACAATTAAGTGCACACAGCATCCCATATAATCTGATAATTGTAAGAAATAAGTCCAAAAGGCAGCTGACTGTGTAAAGCCACATAAAACAAAACAAAAATGAAGTGATGGCGACCAGCGAGACCTAGCTGTCACTCAAGTGGCCACGCCCTTAATTATGCAAACTTAATATAACCTAATATAAAGGAAACAGATGAGTTATAAAAAAATTCACCCCCCTCACAGTTGTCATGAAGGGTAATAATAGCTATATGAACCAAAATCATTTTTTGTACCAGGCTGTAAACATCTTTTTTCTGCTGTAAAGTTGGCCATTCTAACAGTGAGCTCAATCGCAATTTGCAATTTGCTCTATTATGGAGCCAGGACTAGCGGAATTTTGATGAATTGCAGTTTCAGTTACTTCCGTATTGGCTTCCCGAGGGAGAGCGGGAGGTTGTCGCTTGATATATATATATATATATATATATATATATATATATATTGTCACACCCTCTGCTCGCTCACGTAGTCCCAGTTACCGCACTCAAGTCTCACCAGACTGGAATCAAAGTCAGATGGTTCTCCTCGATGACTCTGCCGATTTCTCCTGTGCTTTTCCATGGTTGTCCTCCTCCTGTGGATGCAAATACCCCTGTTTCAGGGAAATGACTATTCTTATATTGGTGTTTGCCAAAGAACTGAGCTTAACCACTGAACTGTTTGTGTGTGAGATCACTCACCCTCTGCAACACCATTCACCAGCTTAATTATAAATTATATTTATAAATTATAATTATAATTATAAATAAATTATTCTAAGCAAAAAATTGTTATAATAAATTATTGGTAATAAAGTACAACAAAATAAAATATGAGGTGTAAACTTGCAGTAGTATAAAAACCAATTGGCATTCCTGCAAGACGTTAACTCATAATTGGATTACAAATAAGAAAAGTCCTAAGAGACTTTTAAACCTGTACAGCAAGATGTTCAGAATTATGTGAAAAAATAGCAGAATTGCAAGTAACCACAGAATTCTAAAAAAGTCTTAATTGTGAAGAAAAAAAAAGTGCTAAAGTGATGTTTACTCTTATGTGTTTTCATTTTAGATCACTTTAAAATGAAAATGTGCCTCAACCAGACTATTGTTTTTATCTTGTTTTAGAAAAACAATCTCAGACCACACTATAGAGCTTAAAAGACATGATATGTGACCATTCAAGTCCACTTAGCTTGCTCATATTTTGCCAGCATCCATAATTGCAGTATACTGGTTCTTTAATGGTCATATAAGAAGAGCTTGGCAAATCTGGGCACAATATGTAATAATCCAGTCAAAGAGTGATTGTGGATAGCCACGTCTCTGTTTTTAGAAGTCTATGATGAAAAAGAACACCAGCTTATCCAAACTACAGCCATGTCCACATACGTACATGGTTAATATTATAAATGAAGATTTCCCCTTCAATGAAAAGGTGAGAACAGGGTTGCATTAATGTCTCATGGTGTATTTTAACCCACAAGCAGCAAAATGAGTAAGAAACATATGTCTTTAGAATGTTTCTTTGATAAGGAAAAAGCTCCTGTGAAGGACCCACGAACTGTCATGGAATGGATCCGCAACCCATTTGTCAACAAATCAGGTGAATCCACCATGTCTGTGCAAGAAGATCAACTGCTGGAGATCGCAAATGGTGGTGGCCTTTTAGGGGCCATTTGCATATCGCATATTTTCTAGAGTTTGCACAAGTTCATTATTTCCAATGGAGGTGATGCGCTCGCACCTTCCAGACGCACAAGAATATCAAGAATATTAATTTGTTTAGGGTTCAGTGGGTAAAATCGTATATATATATATATATATATATATATATATATATATATATATATATATATATATATATATATATATATATTGTCACACCCTCTGCTCGCTCCTGTAGTCCCAGTTACCGCACTCAAGTCTCAGCAGACATGAGTGAGACTTGAGAAATCAGGAGAGTCATCGAGGAGAACCATGTGACTTTGATTCCAGTCTGGTGAGACTTGAGTGCGGTAACTGGGACTACAGGAGCGAGCAGAGGGTGTGACAATATATATATATATATATATATATATATATATATATATATATATATATATGTGTGTAAGATTTTACCCACTGAACCCTAAACAAATTAATATTCTTGATATTCTTGAATGAATGCCACAAGCACACCACGAGTCACGTGACAAGAACTGACTGATCAGCTTCAGCTTGTATGCAATATATGCATTTTGGTAGGCTAATTATCTCAGACAAACACAGAACACCCAAACACTGCAATGCTTTGTAATTTTTCTCTATAAATAAAACTTGTATAAGAGAGACAGCAATGTTGATGGTCACTTAACAACCTACAAACTACCGCCCCGATCAATCTCCAACACTTCCACCCATTCAGAATCCAATCAGTAAGGAGAGTCGTGATGCGAAAACTTTGGTTGCAGTGTCCACACCGTCACACTGTACTCGGAATTTCAGAAAATTTCACCCTGTGTGAAGTTTTCAGAAAGTTTCCATTTCAGTCACCCGATATTCCATTTTCGTGTGGAAAAACAGCGTAACCGTGTAGAAAAAAAGCGCGGTTTTGAAAATACTTGTGTTTGTGTGGACAAAGCCTAAAATTTTGGGTTTGTAGCATTTTCAAAATGCCCCATTTTTACGTGTCGAATATGGTGGAGTACACTGTAAAACAAACAAAACAATTATAGGCTCCACACAATTTCTTTGTTTGTCCCAACTCAAATCAATTAAGTTAACTTAATTGTTTTTACAAATTTAAATGGATTGAACATGAAACAATTAAGCTGCCCCCCTAAAAAACAAGAATTGTGTTGTTTTAGCTCATTTTAAATAAGCAGTCTGAACAAGAAGCAAATGCTATTTTATCGAGCGCAGTTTGGACACCAGACTTAAACTAATAAACAAACAAACAAATAAAAAACACTAGTGTAAATGGCACCTAACATTTATGAGGTTATAGCTTGTAATTGTCCAAAATAAAACAAGTTGGATTTTGAGTCATGAACTTAAAACTGACAAACAAAGGCTCCATTTTTTTCTTTTTTAATTCTTTACAACTATCATATTATTATTTTCAACATATTGAATTCTACTGAGAAAACGAGCTTTATGTGTCCTGTTGTTTTTGTCTACTGTACTGTAAATAAAACATTTCCCTCACACTGCTCGGATCACATGATTGTCCATTTGCCAGGGCCTCAGCGCGAGACTTAATGATCGCACCTTTTGCTCAGCTCAATGCTGCTTTATCCCAGGATTCCCCGTCATAAATCTCATTGGCTCAATATAGATTAGGCATGTCAGGACTCTGCGGCTCGAGGAATCATCACCTTGGCCGAGACGCCGCTTGTCAATCTTGATTAATCTTGTGGTTGTGTTTCCGACGTCTCCTGTTGTGCGGCAGGAACAGGTGTATCGGGTTACCTCTGGGATTCTAATGAAATCTGCCTCGTACCCTTGTCCCAAAACCTAATTTACCTCCATCTTCATGCTGGGTCTGCCAGTGACTTATTTAGTCCTTCACAAAGGTTGAAGAGGTTACTCGAGCACCCTTGGGAGTGGAATCTAGCATAAACCCTCTCGGATGACAGACTGCAGTCGCTACAGATTAATTGATGAGGGTTCATATGAATTGACACTCATGTCTTAGTTACGTCAGGGAGAATATAGATTTTTGATGTCTGAAGTGCTGATTCAAGACTCTTGCTGTCTGTGAGGAAAATACATTCTGGCTGTTGCCTCAATGAAGTTTGTTTGAAGCATATATAGTTTAACTTATATTTTGGAATAAATGGTTTAATTTCTATTGAATGGAATTTGTCTGGCTATTAATCATTCATCAGCTATTTATCTGTACCATCATCATTGTAGTCCTGTCTATTGTTTTCAAATGATTATTATCACCCTTGGGGATGAACAGAACTTTTTTGTTAACCGATTTTTCCTTTTCATCATTTCGGACACCCTTGTTTGTCATTGACCCTTGTAATACACTCTCACTTTTAAATGTAATAAAATCCGTCATTTAGTTCAAACGGTTGCCTTATTGTAGGGTGCAATACCCATAGCAATGTAGAACCCCAAGGCAAAGAACAAAGAGAGAATAGATCAGTCGACATCAAAGCGAGTGACTTCCTCAGTTTTGAGGTCAGAAGATGGTTCATCATCCTTTGTAGTTGAATGCAATTGGAGGTAGGTCAATATGCAGCAAGACCGCAACTCGCCGGATGCTACAGAGCTTCACATCATGACTGTGATTACATGCCTACTCAAACGCCTCCTCCTTCAGCTTGGAGGAGAGCGAGCGCTCGAATCCAGGTGTCCACACCACCTGTGCGGTTTTTGTGAGCACCTGCGGCATTGAAGATACTCAGCGTTCTTCTGTACCCATTTCATTTTCTCCGGCATCGCTGGCACGGCAGTAAAGTCAGTCGGGAGCCTTAAGAAAAAAAGTTTGCAATTTGTTTCTGCCCAGCAGGCGTGGTAAATACAGCCCCCCCTCAGGGATGTCACACAGATGATTTTCCACACCACATTGTATGGGTCCCATGGGCTGCCATATCACCCTTTTCACAGAATGCCCACAGCTCTGCGATAAGGCCGCTCCTGATGGGACTAATGCATAGCCGACAAGCCGCCCCTGCACTGCGGGTGATGAGAAATCAAATTTGAACAGCAGACTGCACTCATAATAGCTACAATCAGACAAACAGGTGACTACGGCTGTGAAAAAGACAGGTCTTTCACTGCAATCTTCATGCTAGCTTCTGTTTGCACATGGTAATGAAAACGGATAATTATGCCTTTCGGTTACTAAAACGCACCTGCTTTTGCTTCCATTTATAAAGGTGCTTAACGATCTGCTGTTGCTGTGAAAGTTTTTTTTTCTTCTCCTTTTTCACAGGGCTTCTCATTTAAAACAGGAAACTATCGCAAACATTGCTTATCCAACAAGCCAGAAATTCCACAAGGACTTGAATTTCGTTTCACTTTGGGACGTATCAGGAGACACAATCACAGCTCTGCAGCTCTTCCTGTCCAGGTGAGAGTTTATCCATGTAAACAGTTTTTGATAAATGGCCTCGATTACGTGACCAAGCGACAAGCCGGTGGAAAGTGACCATGTCATCTCCTTCAATTAAAGTTGTTCCTTGGGTTCTGTGGACTTTATCTAAGGTTCAGTCTGAGCTTGTACATGCTGTCAGGATAAATTAGGGCCGCTGACCAGAGAAGCATGTGGCAGCACTTAGGACACTTTTCAAGCTGGCTGCAACCAGGCCGCAAGGGATTTAACCTGCAAATCAGTGGACAGAGATCAGATCAGACCGAAACAAAGGCACAGAGAGGCACAGATTTCTTGCTCCATAGGGGATCCTTCATAAATATGTCATTCCTTGTTATTTGATTCAATTGAAAGCTAAAGAATATTAAAAGTGCTCAAGGAGCTGTACTTATTGTTTTAAAGGTTTTATTTGACATTGAACACTCTATAAGGAAATGCGTAGTTTATGAACCATTTATAAACCATGAATCCATTACAGGTTCATATTTGCATAAATTGATTTAGGGAACATACTGCATTATCCTCAACCCTCAGATTTAGTAGTTTATCAAATGCTTAATTTTATTTGGAAAATTGACTTTGAGTAATATAATATCTTATTACATCTCACATTATATGTGTGAAATTTGCAAAATAGCTTGCACATCAATGTCTTAAAGATTCATGGAATTCTGTTTATGGTAATGTATATTGTATAGTAATATGACAAAATTGGTACACTGTGGTCATAAAGCGATGGACATGGCCAGCAACAACTCTCAGGTATGCTCAATTGGTACTAATTGGCCCAAAGTGTGTCAAGAAAATATCCCCCACACCATTACACAACCACCGCCAGCCTGAACCGTTGATACAAGGCAGGATGGATCCATGCTTTTGTGGTGTTGATGCCAAATTGTGACCCTATTATTTGAGTGTCGCAGCAGAAATCAAGAATCATCAGACCAGGCAATGTTTTATTTTAATCCTCTATTGGCCAATTTTTGTGAGCCTCTGCGAATTGTAGCCTCAATTTCCGGTTCTTAGCTGACAGGAGTAGCCCCCTGTCTGTCTGTCTCCTCCTGCTGTAGCCCATCCGCCTCAAGGTTGGATGTGTTGTGTGTTCAGAGATGCTCTTCTGTATACCTCGGTTGTAACGAGTGGTTATTTAAGTTACTGTTGCCTTTAAATCAGCTCGAACCAATCTGGCCATTCTCCTCTGAACTCTGGCAACAACAAATAATTTGTGCCCACAGAACTGCTGCTCACTGGATATTTTCGCTTTATCGGACCATTCTCTGTGCAGTATTGCATGTAGCAGGTCTTAATGTCTTAGGTGGAATCAAAGCATATCAGATAAAGGAAAGACATATCTTAAGCTTAGTTATTGACATAAACATTCTTTTTAATATGAATATTCTAATATTATATAATTTTGAGACTGACTGTGTATTTTCATAGACACAGCTGACACACTGAACAGCTGTGGGAGGGAAAAGGTCAAAACTCCTAGATCAAGACACGAAGAGTGTTATCAAATAGTTGGGTTCTGCGTGTCCTGATGATAATGTGCAAGAATCTGTACTATTCACAGCTGCCATGCACACAACTCCTGTGTGATTAGTGCATTTAAAATGCCAATATTCTCTCAGGAAATGGAGACCAAGACAAAGTGGTTCAGCTAGCAGGTCAACAGACAACACGGTGGGAAGAAATGAGGTTCAAACCATTAAATGAATCATTCATGCTGTCTGACTGATGTATTTAGAAGTGAAGTTCTCTGTGAAAGTTCCCCCCACCCTTTCTGACCAGGTTCGTTTTCTTGAAGAGGGAAAAAATATGTAGATCAAGTAACTGTCTGATTCCTCAATGTGCAAATGTCAGTATTCACCCCCTGTTGGCAGTTGAAATACACTTTCACAAAACAAGGTTGATGTTTTATTTTTTATGTACTTATTGCATGGGAGATATGTTCTTTAAAAAAAAAAGACATCAATAGAATAAAACTGATGCGTTGAGTAATGATTGTTGGTGTTGTGAGTCACAAAGCAGGGGTGCTGATGCCAGTATAAATACCATAAAATGAACCAGTAGTTGCTAGGTAACCAACCATACCATAATTACACAAAACAGAGCAACATATCATTTGACGTTTGGGGTTGTCGCATTATGCTTAAAAAGGGTCTATATATATATATATATATATATATATATATATATATATATATATATATGTGTGTGTGTGTGTGTGTGTGTGTGTGTGTGCGCATCATTTAGTTCTTTTTAATATAAGGTCAGGCATGTGTTAAAAATAACACTTTTACCCATCTAGGCTGCATAAGTACAGTTGCAGGTTTCTATAAATGTGTTAGGCTGATAATTCTCACTTCACATGTAACATGTATAGTGCATAGTCGGCTAGTCAGTAAGTGCTGTGGTCAGACTCACACTCCTCATCTAAAGAGGTGCATTACTGTAGCAACAGATGGTTTGATCTGCGCTGGTAAACCTCATTCACCTGGTCTCAAGAGGCACACTAGAGTCTACAGTCTTTAACATCCTTATTAGCAGGTCTGTATCCCATTCTGAAGACACTGGTTCAAATCCAACTTAGATCATTACAAGAACTGGAACATGGTTGTGCAACCCTGAGGGGAGAAAGGCTTAGGCAAGCGAGTGTAATGGAGGCTAGCTAGTTCGAGCTGTACAAGTAAACCTCACTCCCTTGGCCTCGGGAGACACACTAGTGACTGACATCAGAGGCCTTTAGAGTGGCTTTTTTTCTGTGGCTCTTAGTGCCCTTGTTAAAGGTTATGAATCCTGTGTCAAGGACGCTTGTTTGAAACACGCAAGACCCGGATGAGGAGTAGAGTGAGTGCAGACGAGCCAGTAAGAGCTGAACATAAACCTTATTCCATATATCTTAAGACACTCACATCCAACAGATTCTTAGAGTAATGTGAAATCTTTTTTTAGATGTTGGTCTCAGTATGTTATTCTACAAGCTAATGTGCTTCAAAACAGTAAAAAATGTGCTTCTACAAGATATAAACATTTAAATGTTTAGGTTTGTCACTTCCAGCATAATAAGTCAACTCATTCTTCAATTTTGCATCTTCTGAACAGTCAAATTCTCTCTAGTATTTGGTACATCTGGGCATATTCAAGAAAATAAGAAGAAAATAATAAACATTACCTAATTGTTTATCTAAACTCCTTATTTGACTTTTTGAAATGTGTGCAGCTCCTCTCTACAGCAAGCCCCGTGCACACACACATGCACAGGCCCAATCCTAATTCTACCCCTTAGCCCTTCCCTTTACCTTACCTTCTCCTTTCAGGAGTGTGGTCCTGAAAAACTTCCATTCTCCATCTCAGTTTCAAGGGTTATCTAGCCTTTCCCTTAGCCCTACCCTTTCACGTGAATGGGGTAGGGGTGTCCCAATTCTCTTTAGTTTGAAGGCGTAGGCTAAGGGAAAGGCTAGATAACCTTTGAAACTGAGATTTTTCAGGACCACACTCAAAATCAAGGGGTACAAAAATTTCCCACAATATCTTCCCCTTACCTTACCTTGTCTTACCATACCTTCCACTTTCAGCAGTGTGGTCTTTAAAAATCTCTGTTTCCAGGGGTATATAGCCCTACGCCTTCGAGCTAAAGAGAATTGGGACACCCCTATCCCTTCACATGAATGCACAAAACAAGGGGCAGGGTGTCCCAATTCTCTTTAGTTTGAAGGCGTGGGCTAAGGGAAAGGCTAGATAACCTTTGAAACTGAGATTTTTCAGGACCACACTCAAAATCAAGGGGTACAAAACTTTTCCACAATATCTTCCCCTTACCTTACCTTACCTTACCTTACCACACCTTCCATTTTCAGCTGTGTGGTCCTTAAAAAATCTGTTTCCAGGGGTCTCTAGCCCTACACCTTCGAGCCAAAGATAATTGGGACACCCCTATCTCTTCACGTGAACGCACAAAACAATGGGTAGGGGTGTTCCAATTCTCTTTAGCTTGAAGGCGTAGGACTAAGGGAAAGGCTAGATAACCTTTGAAACTGAGATTTTTCAGGACCACACTCAAAAACAAGGGGTACAAAACTTTTCCACAGTACCTTCCCCTTACCATACCATCCCCTTTCACCAGTGAGGTCCTTAAAAATCTCTGTTTCCAGGGGTATCTAGCCCTATGCCTTCGAGCTAAAGAGAATTGGGACACCCCTACCCCTTCACGTGAACGCACAAAACAAGGGGTAGGGGTGTTCCAATTCTCTTTTGCTTGAAGGCGTAGGGCTAAGGGAATGACTAGATAACCCTTGAAACTGAGATTTTTCAGGACCACACTCGAAACCAAGGGGTGCGAAAATTTTCCAAAATACACCAGCTACAACATCAGGAGTCAGGAGATGCACAAATGATATTTTTTCTGTCATTATTACGAATTTTTACAACAAGCATACGTTTTAATACATTTATAATGGCATTGGTGTTTTACCGTCATACCGACTATCTGAAATTCCTAATAATAACTTCTGTATAGCAGTCCCACAACATACTATCACATCTGACACTCTATGACACTTGAATACCCTGTCAGATAAGTCTAATAGCTGGAAATTAGCCTTTTACAGTGTTTGGTATAATGTTAATGTTTTCATGTGTTTACATAAATGAATATGGCCACAATGTAAACAAAAAACAATTGGGATTGGGCCAAATTCATCATACAGGACACTATGAGATTTATAGAGTTATTGTACATAGTGTCTGTTTTACTTGGTAAAAAAGCACTATGTAGGTATACAAACCATCTAAATATGATTTTCTTTGCAACAAATGAAGTCTGCTGTCATGTTAATGTCAAGTGAATTACCATGCAGATACAGTCTGCTTCTGCCCAGAATGAATCATGTCTACAAAACATCCGACCCATTTGTATTACATAGAAATGCAGAAATTGCAAGTCAGACTTGCAAGTCAGTACTGCTCTTATAGACTGTGGCTGTCATGAACCTGATTAGCTTGAGAAAAGGCTATTGGCTATTGGAAAATGGAGCTACATCATTTCCCTGTCTTCCTGTTTCAGTTGAGATTACGTCAAACATCGAACCAAAACTGACATTTCAAAGCACTTTACAAGACCTTTATGGACATGGTCTTTAGTGTCCTGGAAAGCATCTCTATTTTCCCATGCTGAATACTCTGATTGAACCTAGCGTCCCAGAGAGGTTTTGACTGGAATACATCGCATTCATTTGGACTGTCACAGATGTAGTGAATTAGCTAAAAGAATCAACTCTTTGAAGCTGCGGTCACACTTGACTTTTCTTCCCATAGACTTCCATTCATACGCACGCGAATGCGTCAGACCGGAAACGCTGGGTCATGCGTCAAGTTTCGCAGGTTGCTGCGGTGCAAAGTTCAAGCTTGGTGAACTCTAACCTGCTGAATCGCATCACTTGACTGCATGAGACGAATCGAGGATCAAAACACGACCTCTCTGGGCAGAAATATAAAACATGAAGCAATTGCTAGCTTTTTTTAATGTCTAATAAGCTTGTTTAATCCCGCCCCTTTTCGCAGCGCCGCACGACAGAATTTCGCACACACAAAGCCCAGTGTGACCGTAGCTTAAGTCTGAACAAACAAATCATCCAGTGATCATTGAAACGAACAGTTGACTTTAATTATGGCTATTGCGATCAGAAATAAAAACCCATTTATGTTTAAGCAGGGTAGATTCATAAATATGCACAGGCACCTTTCTTTATACAAAATGACACTTTATTGACTAATCTAACAGAAATTAACCCCAACACAAACACACATTCATACAAGCGTAGAGAAGAGTAAAGAAAGTAAAATAAGAGTTTGAGAGAATGTAATGATGGAAAACCTCAGATTTTTGTAAGACCAAATCAAGCAAACCAAAAAGAATCAATTTAACCATTCTATGGTCTCTTTAGGGTTGCCGTTAGTTTACAGATTAAGTTCAGATGCAAGTGTTACATGAATTACTTTTATGATGTGAAGAAACTCTCTCTGTTGAGCACATGGCTAGGTGGTTGTTCTTTGTCCTCGCAAGGCTTGGAGTGGGCTGGAGTTGGTCGTTCCAAGTTTTGAAAGCAGCAAAAAGGCGAGTAGTGATGACTACTGGTTTGCGGCACACTAAACTTAACTAGACTCTCGATGGAAAAGAAAGAAAGGAAGGTATCAGAGGGTCTGGGTCCCCGCCTGCTCCCTGAAGTCCTCTGAGTTCAAGTCTTTCTCTGGCCTGAGCCTTCTACAGTCTTTGAGTCTGGGGTCCCCCTCTAGCTTGGGTGTTCTTCTCTGGCCTCAGGTGGGGCCTAAGGCTAGTAGCTTGACAATGGTTTGTACCCACCCTCCAGGACCAAGTTGACCAATCAGAAGTTTGTTTGGTCAAATGTTTTATAGTCCTTTGTTCAGAAGTGTATTGATTTGTATAGGTATTTTGGTTGTAAACTGATGCAGAAATGTTCAAGTTTCTTAAAATGTTAATATGTTGCACATATATTAACACGAAATGTAAACAATAGTTCAAGTACACCAAATTAGCTTTTCAGGGACATCAAACATGAACTATCTATGAGCTTGTTTAGCCGTGGTATAGTTAAATGTTGATTGCTGAAGTATTAAAACCATAATATCAATACATGAGCAAGAGACTTGTTGCAAAACACCTGATTACACATAAAGAGGGAATAAAAGTTTATATTAAAATATCAGTCTTAAGCAAGGAGCTTATGAAAGTTATGTGTCCAGTTCTGTGTGTCCAGTTTTAAGCACATTCCTTTGTGTCGTAAATACCTTGGAATCTGATTACAACTGACCATCTAGTCTTTTCTGGATGAGAGAAGTTGCTGGTGTATTTGTTGAATAAAAGCAGAATAATTATGTGTCTGATCGTCCATATTCGTTACACAGAATTTCTACAAAGTAATTCTGAAATATTCAGAACTAGAACTGGTATTGATTGGTAACCCTTGTAAACATATAATGGAGCATGACGTTACATTATTAAACATCCTTGAGGGCAAAGAAGAATCTTCTCACATCAGAAGTTGTCCGCACACTATGTAAAAATGCGTTGGCAGGCTTGAGTATGTTTGACTAATAGAGAGAAGAAACAGGAAATGTAGGTTTTCTTGTGTGAGGGTTGGTCCTCCAGTGTCCGTTTAGCCGTGAGACTCTCATCTGACTGCTCTCCTCGAAAAAGACAAGGGAAGAAAAAGGGAGAGAAGGAGATATTGATTTATAGCCTCCCACAATGCATATCTCTCATTCATCACTGTGTCCATGTGCACTGAGCCATCGCACAATAGCTGGAAGTCCACACATAACCACAACATATACAACTCTACAAGCACTAACACACACAAGTCCATCGGATGCGCTAAATAGTATGTAGACAGTTAGGGCCAGATTTACTAAATGGGGCAATTGAGACCACATTCACGTAAATGTACCAATGGGAATAGAAAGTTCTTTGGGTGATCTACTGACAATGCACAAATTAAAGAACACAGACACAGCAGCTCATTTCCATAATGACCAACACAATCTACCAAGAGCAGCACAAATTAAAATATTGCAGCTCGGTAATCGATATATTCGGATAACATCTTCTTCTGGCATGCCAATTAAATGAACACGAGGTAGGGAGGGCGATGTTAAATTGTTAAATAATGTACCAGAAAATACTTTTTGGAGCCAGCATGCAACATAAGAAACAATCTCTCCACTCAGAGAAAGAGCTGTCCCTTTTAAACAATAAAAAAGACATTCTTGCGAAGGCAGATACTTGTAAGATCTGCCCAGAGTCATTACCCAGGCCATGGCTCATAGACTACATTCACTCAAGAGCCCTCTTGTCATTATCGGCCACTAATTTTATTTGCTTGTTAATTTATTTCCATTAGCGTTGTTGTATCGTTCATAATCACATGCTAATGACTGAGGTATTAAGTCTTGTTAGCAGAACTGATGACGGCCAGTCTGTTTGGGGGGTCACCGTTCACATTTATGGATACATTTTTGTTTTACTTTTCAGTCTGTAAGCCCTTGCAATTGCACTCACCGGCCATTTTATTAGGTACACCTGTCCAACTGTCCGTTAACACACATTTCTAATCAGCCAATGACATGGCAGCAACTCAATAAATTTTGCTGTGTAGACATGGTCAATACGATCTGCTGCAGTTCAAACTGAGCATCAGAATGGGGAAGAAAGGTGATTTAAGTGACTTTGAACGTGGCATGGTTGTTGGTGCCAGACAGGCTGGTCTGAGTATTTCAGAAACTGCTGATCTACTGGGATTTTCACACACAATTATCTCTAAGGTTTACAGAGAATGGTCCAAAAAAGAGAAAATACCCAGTGAGCGGCAGTTCTGTGGTGATGCCAATGATGCCAGAGGTCCGAGGAGAATAGCCAGACTGGTTCGAGCTGATAGGAAGGCAACAGCAACTCTAATAACCACTCGTTACAACCGAGGTATGCAGAAGATGTCGAATATTGAGGCAGATGGGCTACTGCAGCAGAAGCTAAGAACAGAACACTAAGGCTACAATTCACACAGGTTCACCAAAATTGGACAATGGAAGATTGGAAAAACGTTGCCTGGTCTGATGAGTCTCGATTTCTGCTGCAACATTAGGATGGTAAGGGCAGAATTTAGCATCAACAACATGAAAGCATGGATACATCCTGCTTTGTATCAGCGGTTCAGGGGATATTTTCTTGGCACACTTTAGACCCATTAGTACCATTTGAGCATTGTTTCAATGTCACAGCCTACCTGAGTATTGTTGCTGACCATGTCCATCCCTTTATGACCACAGTGTACCCATCTTCTGATTTTTTACTTGCATCATGTCCATGTCATGACAATGTCATAAAGCGCAAATCACCTCAGACTGGTTTCTTGAACATGACAATGAGTTCACTGTACTCAAATGGCCTCCACAGTCACCAGAACTTAATCCAACAGAGCACCTTTGGGATGTGATGGAACGGGAGTTGCATCATGGATGTGCAGCCGACAAATCTTCAGCAACTGTCTGATGCTATATTGTCAATATGGACCAAAATATCTGATGACTATTTGCAGTACCTTGTTGAATCTATGCCATGAAGGATTAAGGCAGTTCTGAAGGCAAAAGAGGGTCCAGCTCGGTACTAGTAAGGTGTACCTAATAAAGTGGCCGGTGAGTGTAGGTCTCACAAGTTTTGTGCAACAAAAACTAAATCTTTTTTTTTTTCGCTTAAGGTGATGACATGATTGATCATGTCATGGTTAATGATCGTCACACTGATTATCACCTAGCATCCCTGTCGCAAATGGTTTTTAATAATTTAATGGTAGTATTTTACCTACACCAAGTTCACAGCAGCATTTTTCCGAAGGGATTTTTCATTCTGTCAGATTTTAATGACCTCCTTCAAAGGGCTGTACGGCTTTATTGCAGTTTTACTGCAGCTGAGATTTTAGGAAACAATTTGTGTCGTGTTGATGCACTGTAATGCTGATTTCCAGGGCTGGCTGGTGCTGATGTGGATGCTGATGAATGCACATACAAAAGTGAGAACTGAAGGAGGTGGAGCAGGGTGAAATGGTGAGAAGGCACAGCAGGTACACGAGAAACTTGAAAATTGACAGGTTCTTTTTAAACAAAAAGTGGTGTCAGAGATAGCAGGTGTTAGCCCTGGTGCCTTTGTATTTTGACATCTTTAAAGGGAGTGTCTAAACAGATGGCAGCTTTGACTTGGATACAATATGCAGCTGTAACTGTAGAAACTTTGAAAGTTTCTTGATATCTAAAAGACTGCTCTCAAAGAAACATATACATTTCAAAGTCCTTGCTGCAATGTGTATCTTGAGCTGTTGTGTCAATGCCAAATAAAAATATATAGTCTTACTGCAGGACTACTGCAGAGGAAATTTTTTTTTTTTCCTCCAGTTCAGGTACTTACTGTGTGTCATACTAACTGCATAATCTCTGACCCCTTGTATATTATCATGAGGCATGTTCCAAGAATTCTGGTAATACAGGTTTTGGTGGGCAGCAACATTTAAAAAAATAATCTGATTAATCATTCATTTACCTTTGACTTAGTGCCTTATTTATCAGGGGTCATCACAGCAGACTAAACCACCAACTATTCCGGAATATGTTTTATGCAGCCTCCAGCCACATCCCAGTACTGGAAAACACCCATGTCATGTCATGTCAATTTCATCCGCTTATCCAGGGCCGGGGCACGGAGGCAGCAGTCTAAGGAAAGAACTCCAGACTTCCCTCTCCCCAACCACTTCCTCCAGCTCCTCCGGGGGGATCCAGAGGCCGTTCCCGGGCCAGCCGAGAGACATAGTCCCCTCCAGCGTGTCCTGGGCTTCCTTGAGGGCTCCTCCCCGGGGGGACATGCCTAGACCACCTCCCTAGGTAGACATCCTGGAGGCATCCAAACAGATGCACCGAGCCACCTCAGCTGACTTCTCTCGAGGTGAAAGGCAGCGACTCTGCTCCGAGCTCCTCCTCCTGTCTATAAGGGGGCGCCCTGCCACCCATGCGAAGGAAACTCTTTCGGCTGCTTGATCCATCCAAGGATTTTTGTCCTTTCGATCATGACCCAAACTCATGACCATAGGTGAGAGTAGGAACGTAGACTGACCGGTAAATCGAGAGCTCTGCCTTTTGGCTCAGCTCCTTCTTCACCACAACGAACCGGTACATCGACTGCGTTACTGCCAAGGTTATTATAGTTAATGAAAACGAACGGAAAAACAAAAACTAAAATTTTGTAAAAGTTGTCGTTAACTGAAATAAAAATAAAAACGAGAGTTTTTCAAAAAACTAAAACTAACTGAAATTGTATTGTATACATACAAAACTAACTGAAACTAACTAAAATTATAGCAAAAAAAATCCATCGTTTTCGTCTTTGTAAATGTATATAATACATAATCTTACTGTACGCCTTTTAGAAGTAAATCTATTTACGTTGTGCTGCAGATGTTTGACCCGTACGGCACCTCAGAGTGTAGTCCTGCTGCCATAGGCCAGATCGAGCTGGTTTTCCTCCAGTCATCCTCACTGTTGCTCCCGCGACAAAAACAACGAGTGGACATGATAGCAGCACGGTGACAGCATTACAGGGCCTTAAACCTATTACTTTAACACATTTGTTCCCAATAATTGGTTTTATTTCTGTATCGCGATTGCAAACGAATCTTTTTAACCGGATCTTCTAAATGAACCGGATGAACTAGTTCACCTAAACGAACTGAATCATTTGAAACGATTCGCGTCTTCAGTAAGCACTTATCCACAAACTACTTACTTTTTACAAGCCTAATACCCCCTCTGACTCAAAATAATCCAACATATACTCTTATTCAGTTGATAGAACAGTTATAACGTTACACTGAGAACACATTTGAGATGTGAACCGATAATACTGTGCATGCGTGATTCAGTGAATCAAACACAAACAGTACATGACAGCCTGCTGTGACTGAGCTAAACTTGAACAACTGCACCGCGGGTAAACCGGGGACTTAAATGAGAGGATCTGGTGAAAAAAACGTAAGTTTATCAATAAGAGAAAATCGTAATGCAATTTAAACAAGTGAATCATGCTTCAGTTGGGTTGCAAAACTTTACTGTAAGACAATTTTTAGATCAAGGTGTGGTTTTAACTGACTGAAACTATTGCTGACTACATAATTTTGCTATATTGAGTCCTAACATCCGCGTTAAATATCTGAACTTCCCATAACTTCTGTGTAGCTAATCTCAGAGCAGCCTTGCACGCATTTTGTACTTAAGGCTGCTATTTTGTGGGCTGATGCATTTGAATTTGAGGATGGGTATGGTAGTGGTAGATGATTTAAAAAAATGTATGGCTGAGTTTTTATTATACAATATTTATTCTGATGATTTTGAATCTTGCACCTAACAAATATCCTTATTTAAAAAAAAAAACTAATACTAATACTGAAACTACTAAAAACTAAACTACAACTAAGCAATTTCAAAATATAGAAACTAATTAAAACTAGTAAATTTGCCTCTAAAATCTAATTAAAACTAACTGAATTTGAAAACAAAATAGAAACTAAAACTAATGAAAAATCCAAAACTATTATAACCTTGGTTACTGCTGCCGCTACACCGATGCGCCTGTCAATCTTACGTTCCATCCTTCCCTTAATCCAGAATTGCATCCTATTTGGCAAAATCACACCCACCAACTATACCAGTGAAATACTGCTCTTCGGCTGCCTGACTGATATATTGAATATATTTCATTGTCTGACTTTTATTATTCGCCCGTTCATCCTAGTAAAGTGGCTTTGACACAATCTACACTGTATACAAAGCTGTAGAAATAAAAGTGACTTGACATCTTTATATGCGTATTATTCAAATTTAATTTGTTTAGGAGTGTAGATAGAATATGTTGTTGTTGTTATTGTTTTTATTTATAGGACGATAAGTAAATTGCCTAATGAAACTGTCTACACTTTTCTGCAGTTGGATACTTTCTTTCCATTGCATGTTGGCTTATTATATCAATTTATTTGATTTGCAATATCTTGCTTAATGTTTGTGCCTCACATTTAATGTATTCTCTAGGAAGCAACGTGATCTAGCAAGTATCAACAACCTTGGATCTTTTTATACATCTATGCAGAACATCCGTTTTTCTATTTCGAAAGTTAACATGATTTTTAGTGTCAAAACACTACGGTTGCACTGTATTCCCATCTAGACAGCTTATTACAGGCTGGCGTGAGTTTAGGGCAGAAGTTGCTATACTGGGATGCTCAAAGCAATGTTTGGAAAGTTCCACAGAGAAGTCAGCCTACATATAGTTGTCTCTGCACATTAATCTTGGCTAGAAAAGATAGAAATAGATATTTTAATGTCAAAAAAGTGTCACCTTAGTTTGAACTTACTTATGAAGCATCCTTGGTGCTTCCATCTACTTTGAAGGTTCGTTTCAGATAAAAGGGGCATCATGGCCTATTACACATTACTAGATAAAACAGACCTGATTGAAATGGTTGAAAGGCTATCATCTGAGAGGCTGCCAGTGGAGAAAAACAGCACAGTAGACAAATAAATCTGATGAATTCAGTGCTACTGTCAGGTGCCTTGGGTTAAATTTACCACCCCAACTACCAGGTCAAGGACATCACAAGAAATTATTTCAGCCACAACACCACACACAACACACTGAAATTTGTTATTATCGTTGCCTCAATCTTCCCCTTTGGGAACCTAAAAAAAAATAATGAGTGGAACACGGTGTAAATGGTGTATCCTGAGAGACGGTGCTGAAATGAGATGCTGTGCACACATCTTCTGCGTCTGAGGCATCAGTGGTCATTCTCTCCTCCAGCACTGTGGATTCATTACGTCTCTGCTCTGGGGCCCCCGTGATTGAACCATCCCACCATTTCTCTTTCTGCTAGTGTGTCCACTGAAGTACCTCACGTAGCTTGTCAGCATTTTCAGCCGACATTACTAGCATGCCGCATTCTCCCTGGAAATGACCCTGCAGCATGCAAGCACACTCTCATGCCTTCCTACTCTCAAACAACGGTGGAAATTTTCACATGTGGATGCTGACCCCACTGTGGTCTCATCAAACATAGAGTCAGCCTCAATTTAGTTTTGCGACCGGGATTCATTCTTGCCATCCATGGCTGCCTCTGTGTCATCATGGGTTGAGGAATAACTAGGTCTCTTCCTCGTATGAACAGCTTTTGTTGTCATATTAAATATTCCTCTTTACATTTTTTCTGCGTTAGTGACATGCCATCAGACTTTTTTGGATGCTAACAATAGATTTGGAACATGAGGATGTCAAAGGACTGGTTCACCTGAAAATGAAATATATGCCCTGTATATGTTTCTGGAGATCGCAAATTATGTAACCAGAAGTACGTATGGCTGCATTTCATCTTAAAAACAAACACTACAGGGCGGTATGAGGACTTTTCTTTACGCGATTACCAGCTTACCGATACCACTGTATGGACGGCTTTCCCGCTGTACCAGTTTGTCCACTTAGCTCGTCATGTACATCGGCGGACTTGAGACACAGAGAGGAGTTGACCAGGACGACAGGGTCCAAGTCTGGTAAAGAACAGTTCCAGAATGCAAGTAAGGCATATACAGAAGCCAAAATATAAAATAAACAAGTAAATAACATGGTGATAATGTAGTGAAATTGCTTTGGGTTTAGGGAAGTGGGTGTTTAGGTCAATCGGTGCTTTTGAAAACACTATTGGTTGAATTAAGCGAAGGAGGAGGGTGGGTCAGTTGATCGGTCAATCAGTCAGTCATTCAGTCAGTTAGTCAGTTGACATCGGCCTCTGGTGAATTCACGTGAGAACAGCATGCGTAAATGGCACTAGCAAGAGAAATTTGAGATCTCAAAAAGCGTACATATCAGCCTCTGCTGGATTCGCAAAAACAAAAACTGAATAAAAAAACCTACCTGGGACGTATTTTATGATCTCCAGAAATGTATATAGCAGTTCATTTTCAGAATGAGTCTGGGTTGTAAATGTATGCATTTGGCAGGTTCTTTTATCCAAAGCTACTTATGTTACATTGGATCCAAGGTCTTTCTTGCATTTCCTAGAAATCAAATTCATGTTCTTACTGCTACCATGGTATCTATCTCCCACACATGGCCATAGTTAAGGTATTTGGCTGTGAGATGTGGCTGTGTGACATGATTAATTAAGGTTTAGGAGAATAAGGGGCCATAAAATAATCATATCTTTTCAGCCTATATTTGATGGTTCTGCCTTTATACTGTAAAGTGCAGTCATCCATATTTCAGCAGTCAAGAGTGTTTCTAAACCCCATTCCTGGAGGACACCCAGCACTGCAGATTTTTAATGCCTCCTTTGAATGCCCACACAGATTTTTGATCTTGGAGTCCCTGCTCATGAGCTGATGATCTGAATCAGGTGTTTGTTTAAGGAAACATGGTAAATGTGCAGTGCTGGTAGTTTCACAAGAACATGGCTGAGAAATACAGGGCTAAACCAGCTGGCTACAGGATTAGAAACTGAGATATGTAGTTGAAAATTGAAAATCACACAAAATGAAAAAACAATAAGGACTATACATTTGACATCTTTAACGAAGGAACTATTTACAATCCCAATCACTCCAAAAACTCCATTGGTCACAGCAATACAGATAAAGATAAATCCAAATTTATACCATGAAACTCTACAACCCAGGCTCATTCTGAAAACGCACCACTTTATACATTTGTGCAAAGTGCCAAATATGTCCCAAGAGCAATATTTTTTTGCAGTTTTTGTTTTCGCAAGTCCACCAGAGGCCACTGTGTATGCTTTTTAATATCTCAAATTTATCTCATGATGCCATTCACGTCTGGTGTTCTCATGAAAATCCACCAAAGGCCACTGTCGTCTGATTGATCGACTGACCCACTCTCCCCCTTCCCTAAACCTAAGCAATAGTGTTTTCAAAAGCATTGATTGACCTGCCCACCTACTCCCCAAAACCCAACCGACAGTTTTAAAAAGCAATCCAGAAAAAGAAAAACCCTCAGCTGATTTTACCGCATTCTCATTCTGTTATTTACTTGTTTATTTTATTTTTGGGCTTCTTTTTTTCTTACCTGATTTCTGAACCCGTTCTTCACCAGACTCGAACCCCAGTCAACTTCTTTCTGTGTATTAAGTTTGCCGACATACATGGCCAGCTAACTGGACAAACGGGCAAAAGCGAGAAAGCCATCCATACAGAGGTAAGCAATCAGCAGGTAAGCGAGAAAATGAACGGCATACTGGCCTGAAGCATTCAGTTTAAGGATGAAATGCAGCCATACATACTTCTGGCTACATAATTTGCGATCTCCAGAAATGTATATAGGGCCACATTTTCAGATTAAGTCTGTGTTGAAACTCTACGTGCGCACAGACTAATTGCACTTTATCCAGTCGGCTTTCATCAATATCATTGTTTACATATTACTGTTGATTGGTTGCTATCACCTCAGCAGCCAATAAGCTCTACATTCAAATGCCTTGGCATTGTATGCACTAGCAATCTGCAGCAAGTAATCAGAAATTTTTCTACACACCTTAACCACCTGTTTAGATCTTCGACAGGGGTTTTATGTATTTTATGTCAGCAACAGCAGTGTGATAAATTCTCAGACAGCATCTCTGTGAATATACAGTACTGGCAGTAACAAGTGTTGGTATTTGTTCCGCACCAATAATAAGATCTATTCTCCTCAGACCAAAGTTGAGAGACCTTGGTGAGAGGTCTCTGACTATATCAATACTAGATTTGTCTCCACCTCTGCCAACAACCACTATATGTTTGTTCTAGTAGCACAAAATTGATGCCTTGCTTTTGTTTTTTTTTTGTTTGTTTTGTTTTTTGCAAAGAGACCAACTACTATTCATTTTTTTTCTTTATCAAGAAGGCACAGAAGAAACAATCCTGCCAATCCTGCTCCTAGAGCATCAGAGTTTAGCAGAGTTTAGCTCCAGCACAGTAGCCTTAAGCAAGTTACTCTCCAGGAACAGGTTCAGACACCGAGTAGGCAGCTCTAGCCCTAGGGGTCACTATCACTATGTATTTATATAGTGCTTTATTGTGTACTGCCATACAACTAAAGTGCTTTGCAGTCATATAGGGGGGTCTCTCTTCACTACCACCAGTGTGCATTATCCATTTGTATGATGCAATGGCAGTCACAGCACAACATCACTCACCACACACCTGCAACAAATCTAGAGGAGAGACAATGATAGAGACAATTCCATGAATGGGGATGATTAGGAGGCCATGAGAGTTAGGGCTGATGGAAGGAAAATAAATATGGCTGCATTTCGTCTTTAAAATGAACACTATGGGTGGTATGATGCCATTCCTTTTTGCGCTAGCAGCTGACCACTTACCTCTGTATGGACAGTTTTCCTATTGTACCAGTTTGTTCAGTGACTCGCAGTGTACATCAGCAGACTTGAGACACAGAGTGGAGTTGACCACAACGACGGGGGTTCAAACAGTGGCGGATTTAGGCATAGGCATTATGGGCGATTACCCAGGGATGACATGTAAACCCAAACCCCTCGCTTTACTGTCATCAGCAACAATATTCCCTCACACTCCCGCCCTTCACTACCATCCGGGACACACCCCCATCCCCTCTCTTCACTTTCGTCCACGACTATCCACCTCTCTTCTCTTCACTATCGTCTGCCGACAATCCCCCTGCTCTTCACTTTCGTCTGCAAAACCAACCCCCCCATCCCCCCACCACCACTGCTTTTGACTTTTGATCTGCGATTACACCCCATCCTTCACTTCTGTCTGTGACAACCCCCCCATCCCCCCTCTTCACTTTTATCCGAGACAATCAACCCCCCCCACCTGCTCTTCACTATTGTCTGCGACAATCCCTCTGCTCTTCACTTTTGTCCGTGACACCTCCCTCACCACCGGTTTTCACTTTCGTCTGTGATGACACTTCATCCTTCTCTTCTGTTCATGACAACCACCCCATCCTTCCTCTTTACTTTCGTCCATGACAATCAAATCCCCCCCAACCCCCCCTTTACTTTCTTCCAAGACCCAACAACCCCAACCTCCCACCGCTCTTCATTTGTATGAACACCATAAGGGGACATGATTGTCATTTGTCCAAAGCACCAGTTAAGCTTGCAATGGTCTTGGGTTTTGCGAAGTTGAGCATGGCGAAGAACGGTTCCAGAAAGCAGGTGAGACAAAACAAAATCCAAAAAATTAAATAAACTAGTAAATAACAGGGGGAGAATGTGGTAAAATCTGAAAACGTGGTAAAAATCAGACTGGCGGAAAGGCTTTTCTTTTTCTGGATTACTTTTCAAAACACTGTCAGTTGGGTTTAAGGAAGTGGGTGGGCGCTGGTCAATAATGGCTTTTAAAAACACTATCTGTCGGGTTTAGGGAAGGAGGAGGGTGAGTCAGTCAGTCAGTCGACAGCAGCCTCTGGTGTATTTATGCGAGAAGAGCAGGCGCAAATGGCACTCACGAGATCACATAAAAAATACACAGCGGCCCCTTGTGGATTCGCAAAAACAAAAACTGCAAAAAAAGTAGCTCCTGGTACGTATTTGGCACTCTCCAGAAATGTATATAGGGCTTCGTGTCAGCCCGCAGCCAAATCTTTATCAGCACTTCTGTGACTTTTAGAGCCATTTTGTAACAAAATACAACACAATTTTTCGGAACGTGACAACAATATAACTATTGACTGTTGAATGAACCATAGAAGAAAATAGAAAGTTGTCCTATTTTGTGCTTCTTCATGGGAAATAAAAATCTGAAAATGTTTAAAACACGTCAATAAATGATAACAGAATTTGAGAATTTTAACAAAATTTTAACTATTCCTTTTAGCCATATCAACCAGATGAGTTTGACCCAGTGCAATGTCATGTTGACCTTGACAAAAATCTATATCAGTTGGACAGCCATTAAAAGCTGGAGAAAAATGTGCTGAAGCAAGTGTTTCAATCAATATCCAATTGTTTTGCTCACATTGATGGTTGTGACATACTACCTGTCATTTCCTGTTTGCTTTGCTAGGCAGCCATTTTTGAAAAAAATCTGGTGGTTCAACTCAGAGTGCTTATTGATCGAAGCTGGAGGAAATCAGCCCATATGAAAACAAATGGCATTTTGTCATTCTCATGTGCGGTAACCTCTGAGATCCTACTCTTCTTTTGTTTGATTGGTAATTCTGTTTAAAACAGGTTGGTATAAAACACATTTTGTAATATTGATTGTCAGACAAACATAGTCCAAATAAGAATTGAACTGAATTTCATTCCAGCTTTGCAAGCAGATATGATTTACCTTTCTACAGACAGACAAGCACCAGGAATCACATCTTGAAAAGGGTAGGTGCAATACCAATCCCATCAGAGTTATTTTCGGAGCTAAATTACATCTGATTGTGCGCTGTGGCAATAAAATTGCTTCAAATATGCTAGAAACAAACACATAATCTTAAAACTGCTAAACCATATGAAGGGAAAAAAGAAAGAAAGACTATATTGTATAATGTAAGTGTGTGCTGTTTGAGCTACATGTTATATTGTGTGTACTGTATTCATAATTGACTAATATTTAAACCAGGGGTGCCCAAACTTTTTCGTATGAAGGGTCAAAAACCAAATACCACTGAGAGCTGAGAGCCGAAGGAAAATATACTAAACTATATTAAATTAAAGTTGCCATCCCTGCTGAAAAATCCAGCTTAAACCAGTTTAGGCTGGTTGGCTGGTTTTAGCTGGTTAACCAGTCTGGTTTTAGAGGGGTTTTGGCTTTCAGCCATTTCCAGCCTGGTTTAAGCTGGAAATAGCTGGTTTTGGCTGGGCTCCCGGCCTGACTAGGCTGGTCAAGCTGGTTTTAGCTGGTCATTTTCCAGCCTGACCAGCTGAGACCAGGCTGGAAATGGCTGGAAACCAGCCTGGAAATGGTCAAAACCCCTCTAAAACCAGGCTGGTCAACCAGCCAACCAGCCTAGGCTGGTTTAAGCTGTTTTTTTTTCAGTAGGGATGGGTAATTTTCTAATTTATTTCATAAGATTTAAAAGTAAATAGAAAACATTACTTTAAATGGTATTAACTAATGCAGTTTCATTTTTTAAATGAGAGCTTAGTGCGGTTTACTTATAAACTAATTTCGAGAGGATGACATGCTTATGATTGATCATGGCTGGTCCTGCATCAGCTCCGCATATTGCACCAATCAAATGAATACTGACTCACTATAAATAATCTCATTGGGCCAGTCGGCTTTCCGTGCGGAGTTTGCATGTACTTCCCGTGCTTGCGTTGGGTTTCCCCACGTTCCCTGGTTTCCTCTCACCGTCTAAAAACATACATCATAAGTAAATTGTGGCATTTTAAGACAAACTCTTAGCCAGCTATTTCTTAGCTATTCCTAACACATTCAAAAGCAGTGAAGTTCTCGAGACCTACCTTAGCTCAAACTCCCCTCTCGCCCTTCAAACGGGAGGGAGCCCCGGGCTCGAGGATATTCTGAGCTCAGGGCTCTCTCCCACGACAGCATGCCAAACATGCTGAAATATCAATCATCAGCTAAGTAATAAAAACAAACTATCACTTTTATAACACAGTAGAGTTCAATGCTTAATACACTAGTCAAGCAGAATATACCTATGACTTGATTTGCTCACCAAAGTCTCTGCATTGTCAGGTGGCAGAATCTGATTAATTTACGTCATTTAATTGAAACATTTAATTTCAGTTAGCTCTTAACAATAAAACAAAGGGTTACATCAAATTTTAATCGATAATCGCGAAACATCCCCATCATTCTTCCTCTTTTCTCAGATGGGATGGTGGTCCAAATTAAAGGTTACCATGGGCCAACTTTGGCCTGTGGGCCCTAGTTTGGGCATCACTGATTTAAAAAAATAACATTTATCATTGTCATTCAAAACTGTTTGAATTATGCTACATAGGCTCATTTTGAAAACCTAACTCTATATACATATCTGGAGATCACAAATTATGTAGACAGAGGAACGTATGGCTGAATTTCATCTTTAAAATGAACACAACATGGCGGTATGACGTCCCTCCTTTTCGCGTTTGCCAGCTGACCACTTACCTCCATATGGATGGCTTTCCCAGTGTTACCAGTTTGTCCAGTAGCTCCCTGCGCACGTCTGGGGATGGAGAGAGGAGTTGACCCTGATGACGGGGTTTGAGTCTAACGAAGAATGGTTCCAGAAAGCAGGTAAAACAAAAGCCAAAAAATACAAATTAAACAAATAAATAACATGGTGAGAATGTGGTAAAATATGAAAACATGGTAAAAATCAAGTGGCTCTTATTTTTCTGGATTTTTTTAAGAAATGCTATCGGTTTGGTTAAGGGAAGTGGATGGGCGGGTCAATCGATGCTTTTGAAAACACTATTGGTTGGGTTTAGAGAAGGAGGAGGGTGAGTCAGTCGATCAGTCAGTCAGTCGACAGCAACCTCTGGTGTATTTACGGAAGTAGAGCACATGCAAATGGCACTCGCGAGAGAAATTTAAGGTCTGAAAACGATTTGCAAAAATAAAAACTGCCAAAAAAAAAAAAATGTATCTCCTGGGAGGTATTTGGCACTCTCCATAAATGTATATAGGGCTACGTTTTCAGAATGAGCCTGGGTTGTAAAAGTAATCAATAAGTCATGATTCATGGGTCAGGTTTTCATGTTGACTTATATACATTGTTTAGCATATTTAGATATATACTTTTTATATCCTGCTATTTAAGACTGTCAACTAAACAAATCTGATAGCAGTTGAATCATTCTATATATTAGTGCCATAATATTCTCAGATAACTGATTAATCTCAGATTTTATATAAATAATAATAGTAATACATGTAAATTAAAGTATGTATTATGCAGTAGTTCATTAAGAAATTAGCTTGTTATACAAATTGTATAATGTGTGTGTATAAGATGTTTCTGAATAATAAAAAAAACACAGATGTTTCCTGCTTACACTTTTAAATTAGCGGTCACAACCATGAAAAACCGATCATCAGAAACAAAGCTGGAAAACACAGTTTAATGCATGTCACCCATTGTCCTTTATCAACAAATCAAATCATGTTTCATACAGGAAGTGAAAGCAGGGTCAAGTGAGTTTGTGGATCCCATCCTGTGAGCCATGTCACCCATCTGATATTTGAAGCAGAATATGGATTCACTTGACTGCTCCTGTGATTTCCTCTGTGGCGGCACCCTACTCCTCTCCCAGAATTCACTGCACTCGCCTTAGCTTTCCTCCCTCTCGCTGTTTCTTGTCCTTCATGTTCAATTTGCTTTGGCCTGCTAATGAAGTCAAGCTTGCTCCCAGGCAACTGCGCAGCTCAGTCAACTCATACCAAGCTGTTTGGAATTCTGAAGACTTGCAAACACTTCATGCAATAATAAATTGATGACTTAATGAGGTTTTCTTATTAAGTTAGTAAATGTAGGGCAATGTTGTTTAAATCAAGAACAGAATCAACATTGATTATGCTCACAAACCAAAGCCAATATATATATATATATATATATATATATATATATATATATATATATATATATATATATATATATATATATATAGGGTGGGATGAGACGCTTACTCCATGAGACGAAACGAGACATGAGATTGGGTTCACGAGAATGAGACGGGATTTTTACACTTTTTAAAAAAAATCTTCAATGATGAAATATATAACTGGAAAGTAGTCTTTTATTCAACTGAAAAACAAAATCAAAAATTGCTAAATTATTTAGGTGCTTTTTTGAAATCAACTTGTAAAGAATGTAATTTTTCAGTAAAGGACATGCAAACACTGCTAAATATTTTGCTAATAGCCTACATAAATATAATTATATACGAGACAACTTTCTACTTTGATGAGAAATCTCTCCGCGATTTAATCTTGCGAGATCTTTCTACCTTGATGAGAATATCTCTCCGCGATTTAATCTTGCGAGATCTTGTCACATCCCTAATATATACATATATATATATTGTCACCAACTCGGTCCCAATAATTCCCCTCACTGGCCAGCAGAGGTCTCTCTCCCCGGACTATTAACACTACATCCCCCAGAAGCCCCGTATCTGTCACTGATTGCGCTGCACCTGACTTTGATCACACACACACTCATATAAGCATCTTGCACGCTCATTTCATTGCGAAGTCTTGTTTTCCCCGTCAACATTTCTGAGTGTTATTTCCTTGTACTCTGTTTGATCTCTCGTTGCTGACCCAGACTGCTCTAGACCTTGTTTTCCTCGCTGCCTGCCCCGATCATTTGCCTTCCTCTCCGTTTCCGAATTACGCTGCCAGCCCTGATCCATGACTGTTTTCCCGACCAACGAATGCTTGCTGCCTGCCTTCCTACTTATGCCTGTCATTCATGTGAGTGTCTCAAACATCACTTATTGGTGGTTTCTGTTTCAACTGTGTTTAATAAATACACTGCAGATGGATCCCTCTGTATCAGCCTCCTCATTATATATATATATATATATATATATATATATATATATATATATATATATATATATATATATATATATATATATATATATACACAACAGTTCTATCTGGTTCTTGAATCTGATTGGCTGATAGCCATGCGATATTTTGCCAGTAACATCACACAAAGGCCTCTTCACCCTTCACTTCTGTGTATTACTCCCCCTACATACAGCCAGCAACAAGCAGAGATGCTACAGTTGTTAGACAACAAAATGTACTTTTGAGGCTTTTTTTTTTTAGTCGAGAATGTAGTTGTTTAGATTGCAACTATGCAGTTTATTTGTAAGAATAGTGCCTTTTTTAAAAATATTTACAATTTCTGAGAGAGCTCGTCGGCGGCCAAAGACGGTTGACGTTGTCTATCAACAATCTGGTGAGTTCTGAGAAGTGTGTGATGGTCGCTCTACCGCTGTATCATTCTTTATTTCAATAATGTAACATCTTATTTTGTGACAGATGTTTGAGTGTCTTTTTCTTTTCCTGTTGCCTACTCATTTTCGTTGACTGGCATGTATGTAGTCGACAGCACTTGGGAGAAACGTATAAAGGCCAATATGAAGAGCGAAAAAGTTTCTGTCTCCTTTTATTTATTCCTTAATGTCTCCGGGTAAACGCTGGGACACCTGGCACCCGTCACAATTAGGAAGATACATTTAAGGCACAGAAACAAAAGAAATATAACAGTAATGAAGGTTTTCATGTTGGATCTAGAACATGCTTTCAGTTCTAATAATGTGATGTGAAACACATTGCATTTTGGTTGACTTTAAAAAATACCTTTTTTTTAAGAGCAGAATACTGGGTGTTTCATGATGCCAGACAACCACTGTATCAACAGTCTTGATGCCCAGGCACTTTTACAAGACATAGTTGATTTTTTTTTTTCCAATTGCAGGTGCACAGAGCACACCGTCAAAATGTGAGAAACAGCAGGTGAACGCAAGATGCGTGCAGGGCACAAAAACATTGCGCAAAACAATTGATGCCAATAGAAAACCATTTTAAAAAGACACCTCTCCCTGCAAAATAACACATTCAGTATGCATGAACAGCCATACGTCACTCTCAGTAGTGATGGGTCGTTCTTGAACGATTCTTCAATATGACTCGGGAACTACGAATCCTCTCAGGGAGTGATTCGTTCATCTGCGCGTGCACAGACTGCGCACATTTTTGCAGGTGGTATCGTTCATTTCAAGTCGTTCATCACGGAAAGGCAGAAGCCAATCATTTGCGTTTAGAGCCGGAAAGAGATTTGATCCATTTACCTCTCGAGTCCTCAGGTTTGAGTCATTCTGTCTCGTGATGAACAAACGACTCAAGAACCAGAAGACTCGAAAGGTGAACTAATCATCATGGCTCTTATCGGCTCAGACTGTGTACATTGGTTAAGACTATATGTGACTGTCAGTGTAACGCGAAGGAACCACTGACATTTGAAGATTTGAAGTGAGGTGAGCTGAACAAAGGGGCAAAAATACCTTCATAGACAAAAGAGCAGGTAAACACTTAATTATTATTATTTTCTCCTTATAGTATTCTATTTATGACTTATTTGTCGTGTGATCAACATTTTGGGCTCGTTGTAGACGTGTTTGGAAGCAATTCGTAACATTTTGATAATAATTTGGCAAATTGAACCAAATGAACGAAACGACTCGAAAAAAGATTCGTTCATCTCGATGAACGAGACTCAAAGATCCGAGTCAGTAAAATGATCCGAACTTCCCATCACTAACTCTCAGGAAACAAATCTGTCCACTCTCTAAAGACGCAGTCACAGTTTTCACTAATGTCTAGTTACTTTTCATGCACCCTGTAAATAACATATCTAACTATTAGTGCCGGGCAAAGATTAACAGTGATTAATTGATTATCGATTAATATATAAATAAACATTTTCTCAACCTAATGCCAACATGGTCTCATTCTGAAAACGTAGCCCTATATACTTTTCTGGAGATTGCAAAATATGTAGCTAGAGGTACGTCTGGCTGCATTTCATCTTTAAAATGGTTGCTACGGGGTGGTATGGCACCATTCCTTTTTCGTGCTTACCAGCTGACCACTTACTTCTGTGTGGACGGCTTTTCTGTTGTTTCCAGTTCATCCAGTGGCTCGCCACATATGTTGGCGGTGTTGTGATGTGGAGCAGAGTTTACCGCGACAACGAAGCTTGATTCCGGCGAAGAACGGTTCCAGAAAGCAGGTAAGACAAAATCAAAAGCCAAAAAGTTAAATAAACAAGTAAATAGCAGGATAAGAATGTGGTAAAAAATCAGGCTGCCACTAGAGCTTTTCTTTTTCTGGATTGCTTTTGAAAACACTATCAGTTGGGTTTAGGGAAGTGGGTGCGTGCTGGTCAATCCATGCTTTTGAAAACATCGGTTGGGTTTAGGGAAGGAGGAGGGTGGGTCAGTTGATCGCTCAGTCAGTCAATCAGTCGACAGTGGCCTCTGTTGGATATATGCGAAAAGAGCAGCCGCGAATGGCACTCGTGAGAGACATTTAAGATCTCAAAAAGTGTTCTCTGGTGGATTTGAGAAAACAAAATGTTTATTCTGCTCTCCAGAAATGTATATAGGGATACATTTTCAGAATGAGCCTGAATTAAATATATGCATGCATATATGTATGCATATTTTGGTTGCATTTAATCACCATTTTTTTTTGTATAGCACTACTAATTATATGAAGGGTTCTTTTAATACATGTTTTTTTTTTTTTTTTTTTTTTTGTTAAGACCTCAGGCCCATACCTGATTATTGATTATGTGTGGTATAAGGTGTTTCTTACATTTAGGATTAATTTTAGTACAAAAGATTTTATGAATCACTATTTAGTTGTAAAAACATCAGTTCATGCATAAAATGATGCGTACACATGTTTAGTGAATGAGACTCATTGTATTTACAATATAATGTTAGAACTGTGTTCCAGAGACAAAAAGCATGTCTTTGTTATCTACATCAGAATGTAAGCAGATGTTGGGTGGAGACATACCTGTGAGTCTGGCCTTCGGTGGTGTCTGGGGCCAGTGGAGAGCATGAGCGCGTCTGTGTTTCTGTCTGTATGTGAGTTCCTGCTCAGCTCAGATGCTGTACAGCTGACCTTCTCTCTCTTGCTGCTTAACCTAATCAATTATGGTTCAGAACAGAAGCCAGGAGTGTGTGCGTGTGTGTGGGGGGGCACAGCGGACGACCTTGTCAAAGCCCTGAGGAGACTGTGAATAATTCCCTTTGAGCCCCATAAAGAAAACTATGGCATGGTGTAATACAGAGGGTTTGAGCGAGAAAAACAGGTAAAGTGAAGGACTGAATGGAAATGTACATTTGAGCAGAACTTTCCCATGTAAAACTCATTGTTCAATAGAGTGTTGTGCATGGTTGTCTAGAAAATAACACCGTTTTAAAAATATATACTTAAATAGAAAACAATGTTTTCAGAAACCGCATGGTATGTTATGTACCATTAAATGGGGGAAAATGGGGAAATAGTTGACCTGAAAATGAATGTTTTATGTCAATTTACTCACCTACAGACCATGAGCAAAGTCCCTTTAAGGCAAGTCATTTCACTCGGTGGCCATCTTTGAAACGCGTCCCGGGAAGTATGCTTGGGCTTTCTGTCTGAATGGTGAAACATCAAATTCTCCAAAACTGTTTGCCAATTACAATACACATTTGGAATCACCAATAAACAACAATTGTCTCATAAGCAGTGTTGGGCAAGCTACTTGAAAAATGTAGTGAGCTTAAGCTATTATCTACTCTACTTAATGTAGCTTAACTACACTAAAAGCTACACCTTGGCAAATGTAGCAAGCTAAGCTAAAAGCTACATGGCAAAAGTAGCTTAGCTAAGCTATTTTTACAATTTTCATTTTTAAATCGAAGCAACTTAAATCCAAGTTAATCATATGTTAGTGATCAATAAAACTGTCAATAAAACATATGATGCATAATAGTTCAGTTCTGTTATTTACTGTTAATAATATGCTGTAGTACACAGAAACACATTATAGTATATAACAGCTAAAACAAGAAATCCAATAAAACCAGGTGTTACACTCTTAAAATACTCTAGTAATTTATAGTAAAGGGAAATATTTTTGGAATAAGCATTATATATATATATATATATATATATATATATATATATATATATATATATATATATATATATATATATATATATATATATATATATATATATATATATATATATATATATATATATATATATATATATATATATATATATATAATGTATATATAATGTATATATAACGTTTTTGTTTTTTGAGCACAGTACCAGAAATTAATTTATTGCATTGTAACATGTACTTCTTGAGGTATGTTCACGAGGAATCCTGCTTCAGAAATAACTCCTCTCCCTCAGTCATCTTTCCATCAAGCAAGTTTCACCAGAGGTGGCAGTAACACACCAAAAACTTTGTTGTCAACCACCGTAAAACAGAAAGAAGAATAAATCGTCATTCTCGCCATCATATGAATTTACTTTCATCGGCTAGACACCGGCCTCACAGCTCCGTGAATGTCAGTGCCATCACTTATTGATCCGCGATTGCTAAACGTAGCTTGTGTGGACGCTACTGCGCTACTTGACTAATAAAATAGCTTCGCTACTGAAAAGCTATTTGATTTAGAAAATAGCGACGCTACTGAGAAATGTAGTTAAGCTAGGTTCCTCCGGTTTCCCCCACAGTCCAAAGACATGCGGTATAGGTGAATTGGGAAGGCTAAATTGTCTGTAGTCTATGAGTGTGAGTGGGTGTGAATGGATGTTTCCCAGAGATGGGTTGCGGCTGAAAGGACATCCGCTGTGTAAAACGTGCTGGATAAGTTGGCGGTTTATTCCGCTGTGGCGACCCCGGATTAATAATGGGACTAAGCTGAAAAGAAAATGAATGAATGATTATATATATATATATTAATATATATATATATATATATATATATATATATATATATATATATATATATATATATGTATATGTATGTATGTATGTATGTATTAGGTTTGGTCTAAAGCAAAATATATAATTATTTACTAGTATTTATTTATTTTTTTGTCTGTACCAAATAATCCAACATGTTTGTTCTACTATCGTGAACACAACTTAAACGTGTATCTTTGGGACACCTACATATTATTCTTATTTTATTTATTTCACACCTGTTGTATAAATAAACACTTTCCTGACATTACACCGTTCCTTATATATAAAAATAATAATAAAAACTCACATTTTGAAGTATAATTCACAATCACTACACAGCATTGATATACAGTCAGGGCTTGACATTATTGTATTTGATAACCATCCACTGTAGATTTCCAACATTACTAGCCACTCGCCATTTTCACTAGCCACATTTTTGTTGTAGGGAAAATATATTTTATATGCATAAATTTGACTTTTTGACATGCTAAAATTACTTGATTTAGACTGTTATGTCTACTTGCCTCCTAATTCATTTAACTTTTTTTGTGTATGAACTTGCTTAATGTGCATGAGAAAAATGGGTTGTGGTTTCATAGTGTCGCATTGCAATTTGTATTAAGTTTTTTCAGGGCTCAACACTAAGGATTTACCAAATTTATCTCTGACCACACCAATTTTAAAGAAAACCCATCATTTTCAGGCATGGTTGCTTCCATAGACTGTAAAATATATGGACGTAGTATCCGTGACGTCACCCATAGCTTTCTAAACACTGCAAATGAAGCTACAATTAGGCGCGGCCAACCATCGACCATTTTGTTCACGTGTCATCGCACTCATGGCAGGATACTAAACAAGGGCAAAGAGGCGGAGAGTGAGCAGATCTACAGACACCTGCTCGCATCTTGGACCTGGCTTAAACAGACTTTACTTTGGCTGAACGCTTAATAATAGTCCATATCTGCGAACTTGTGTTCTGACCACATGTGCTTGGTTGTATACTATATCAATAAAATGTTTAGACTTTTAAAAAAACACAGTTGTAACACATTAAGCCACCAAACATTGTTCTTATGACGTTTTTCAACAGGAGGAAAATGCGAATTACTTCCCAATACTTCAGATATAGTCTGTGTTAGTAAATGCAAGGCTATTGATGAAATCCAGGCATAACACTGTATGACAATGCTTCAGATGACTGTTCTAGAGCCTACAGCTAATCAGTCTGTCAGATTCTGGAGTGCTTTACAGGTCTAAAGAAAAATATAAATGATCTTAAATAAAACAAATACATTTATAGAGATGGTATATACAGTAAGTATATAACTTAACTTACCTGGGAAATGGAGGCATTGAGGCAACTTGAACGGTTTGTGAGCACAATTAAGTGCACACAGCATGCCATATCATCTGATAATTGCAGGAAATAATCCGAATAGTCAATTGACTGCGTAAAGAAACATTAACCAAAACAAAAATACAATGAATATGCCGAGCTCACCGGCTAATTAGCCGGAATCTGCAGAGGTGACGAGACAGCGAGCAGCGAGACATAGCTGTCACTCAAGTGGCCACGCCCTTAATTATGCATTCTTAATATAACTTAATAAAAACGAAACGGATGAGTTCTAAAAAAATTCACTCCCCTCACAGTTGTCATGACGGGTAATCATAGCTATATGCACAAAAGCCAGCTTTGGGTGCGTGCGACATCATTTCAGCTTCAAGCGAACAGTTCGCGCGGCGCCTCAACTGATTTGAGTTGAATATGAAACACTTTGAAGAGATTTTGTCTGAAACAGTACCTCTGTACAGACATCTTTATGATCCGTGATCATAGAGATAACCAGATGATCATTAATTATTGGCTAGAAATTGCAACAGCAGTGGAATAGGAGGAAAGTTTTTGTTAAAACGTTTGAAAAACCTGAGGGATAAGTATGTTAAAGCCAAAAGAGGCCATGGCAAAAGTGGAGACCCAGGTACACAATTACATAATATGTTTTTCCACCATTCATAGGTTTACACTGATGTATATACAATTATGTAAAGTAACTAATTACAAATACTCAAATTGCTTTAATTGAGTAGTTTTTCCCAGGAATTGTAATTTACTGAGTAGTTTTAAAAATGTGTACTTTTACTTTCCCTTGAGTACATTTTTTAGTGCAGAATTGGTACTTTTACTCCACTACTTCCTTCAACCTGCAGTCATTACTTTATTTTTTCTTGTCTATGGAGATTAGAATAATCAGTCCTGCGAATCCAATCAAATCACACATAGAAGGTAAATCGCATCATAATGAACTACATCAAGACATGGGCGATATATTATTGCAGAAAACTGTTTGGAAGTATTCAAAGTGTCCAAGATGTCCAAAGTCTTTACACGCGCTGACCCAGAGACTGTTTAGATGCATGTTGCTGATGACAAGATGACGGATGTTTACTGTATGATGACCAAAATGGCCTTAAACACCCAGCAGGCACAAGACGTCATCTTGTACGTCTTGTACCCCAACGTCATGGGGATATTGCATTTTGTTTGGAAATGAAAATCGTGTTGACGTCAGAACTCAATGTCAGGCCAACGTCAATGTTCAATGTCCAACCTAAAACCAACCAAATATCAACATCTATTGATGTAACAGCTTGACGTTGTGTGGACGTTACCACTATTGACATTTATCAGATGTTTGATTTTGGTTGCCATACCTAATAAAAAAATGTCAGTATTTGACGTCAAAATGATGTTGGCTTTAGATGTTGGGTCGACGTTGGATTTTGGTTCTTTTCTAACAACCTAAAATCGACCAAATATCAATATCATTTGACGTCATTAATGGACATCAAAATAACGTTGTCCTATGATACTGGCTAGACGTAAAATTTTGGTCACCTGACGTCACAGCCTAAATCTACCTAATATTAACGTCTCATGATGTTGTGTGTCTGCTGGACAATAACTAAATGCACTACAGAATGTTACGTTTACACTCATGCACAAATTACATGTAAATGCATCAGCTTTTCACAGCTTAATACTCACTACTCAGTACTCGAGTACTTTTGAAAGGGCTATGTTTTACTCATACTTTGAGTAATATTTACAACCTATACTTTTTACTCTACTTGCACTACATTTTCAGGCAAGAAATGGTACTTTTACTTGAGTATGATTTTTCAGTACTCTTTTCACCACTGTGTATATATTACAGTTTTGAATTTAAAACAATTTAATAGTTACAAAACTATAATTAAGGAACAAATTATTTCTTTGATAGGTTTACAGTATACTAATGCCCTTTTATTCTGGGCTTTATCTGTGATAATGGTCAGGAATGTTGGACTATTATTGCCCTTTTGAGCATAAGTAGAGGACAGAAACTAGCCAGACAGTGATGTGTTTAATTGTGGAGCGGGTGAAATCTAAAAAAAAAACATCTGTATTTTTTAGTAAGTGTACTTTTTTTGCTTTTATTCTTGCCATAATAAAAATATATTTCTTATCTATATATATATATATATATATATATATATATATATATATATATATATATATATATATATATATATATATTCAACCCATGTTCTGCTGTCATTAATTATTATTTTAATAAATCACAATAGGTAGAACTGTCTGAAATAAGAACAAAAGCAAGTGATTCATCAATTTTTGATTTAAAAAAATATTGAGTGATTAAAAAGATCCTTAGAATCATTAAAATAATTTATAAAAACAATAAAAATAATTAGTTATATATAATTATAAAAAATATTGAATGATATTAATGATATGATGTAGTTCCAGAATCTTCCTACTTCTCTGTTTATCCGTATGATTTTATAGTCAGATTCTTTTGACCGGCCCCTGTCATTTTAAAGAATATCACAACAGAGATTGCGGCAAGTATAAAAGCATTTATAAAAGTTTATGTTTATAAAAGTATAAAAGGTGCGCGCGCAGTTAGCAGAGGCGCACGATGCGGCGGTAGGCGAAAGTATGAATCCAGCTTAAGCAGTCCCTTGCATCACATCACCTGTGTGAGCGAGTGATCATCCTCTCATTCGGTATTCACCTGCTTTCTTTTGCTCGCGTGAACGCTATTTTTGTCGGTCATGCTGCTTCTCAATTGTAAGATGACATTTGCACGTATATTGGGCGATATATCTTTATTGTCGACCATTTTTAAAATTTAAAAATGATCGTCAACCAGCCAAAGTGGCTAGTGAGGGTGTTTGTCTAACCCGCCACAGCTGAAATCTACCCGCATTTGGCGGGTTGGCGGGTGTTAATGTCAAGCCCTGTATACAGTATACCATGAACAGCATTGCTGATGCCAAATGAGCATTTCTGCATTACGAATGAAGCTCTGCTGAGGCAACTGCTAAAGATTTCACTTTATCATGTTTTATTTAAAGTTCACAAAGAGAAAATCTAGACAGATCTTTATTGGGGATGATTAGAGTAATTTGACTTATGTATGTTCAGCAGCGGCATCTGTAATTATTCATCACTTTACAGCTCAATTTTTATGTGCTGAAGCGAAAACTCTTCGATGCATAGTTCATGTCAGGTTTTGACTGTTTATTTTGCACCAGGCCATGCCATGCTGTCCAATCTTCTCAAAGTCACCCTCAGTCATGTCAGGGTTTGGCTGAACTGAACTGGACTGACGGCCCCCTCCATGCTAGCATGTAATTAAAGTGTCTTTTAGGGAGATGGCTGCACACTGATGCACGCACAATGTGATGATTATGGTCTATGAGACTTCGCACACAGGATATGGACAGGACTTGCAACTGATGGCCATAATTTGGTCCATATCACAAACACTTCCTTCACGGGAAATTGAGTGAGATATAGCCAGTAAACGGCGTTCTGTGCGGCGTACTTAATACAGATATTGTCGAGGGACAGCGAGGTGTATCATATGTCACATAGATTACCGCTCGCTCTTTATGATACCAAATCTGTTTTGATGCTATTTATTCCCTTGAGGTGGTGGGGTTGCTATAACAACGGTGGGGAAACGATCGCCTATTAATGAGAGTGACATTTCTGAGTATTTACTGTGCACGCCTTTATATTGCAATTAAAAAATAACATTTGCATTTGGACAGTATTTAAAAGAATAACGCTACACGCATCTGTTTTATTAATACGTAAGTCAGTTGGAGACTAAATTAAAGGGGTAGTTCATCTATAAAATGCTGCTCACCTTCAAGTGGTTCCAAACTTAGAGATTCTATCTTCTGTTGAAAACTAAAGAAGATATGTTGAACAAATCTGAAAACCTGTAACTATTGACTTATAGTATAGTAGGAAAAATAATTACTGTGTAAGTCAAGGGTTACATGTTTCCAGCATTTTTCTAAATATCTTCTTTTGTATTTGATTAAAGAAAAAATATCATAAAGGTTTGAAATATGTAAAGGGAAATGGACAGAATTTTCATTTTTAGGCAAACTAACCATTTAATTGTGTTTTTAAGAATGAAATTTGAATGCAAAAGACTTTCCCTTTGACTTCACCCTTGAACTCATGCAAATGGGAAGAAAATGAATGTGTTTCTTTAGCTGAATGCAGTTTTATTCTATAAAAAATTTCTAGGCATATGAGAGACTGAGGTTTTAAAACCATTTAAATGTGTTAAGCCTATGTTTATACAAATATGTGAATGACTCACTGAATCACTTGATTAACATAAATAAAATGGAGTCACGAGTCAGTTAGTCATTTGCTCTCAAAACACTCATATGCTTAACATTAAAGGGATACTTCACAGAAAAAAAAATAATCTAAATTTAGACGCACATCTTCATGAGTTTCATTTATTCTGTTTGGGGGGAAAAGTGTTTTGAAAAGACAACTAGTTACCAACATTCTGTTTAGCAGAAGAACAAATGTGTTTGGAACAAGCAAGTAAATTATGACAGAATCTATTAATTTTTTTCCTGGATGATAGGGATGGGCCGAAACCACAATTTTTTTTATGCGATACGATAGAGATATTTTTTGTTACAATTTTTACGATACCGATACCCTTACCACTTATTATTTAAAATATTAATGTAATTTTTATTTAAAAATATCATTACATGTGTGTGTGTGTGTGTATATATATATATATATATATATATATATATATATATATATATATATATATATATATATATATATATATATATATATATATACTGTACACACACACTGTAGTGAGTGTGATATATATACATGCACACACATCCATTTTGTATATCCACACTGCATACACATACATACTGTTTACACACACACACACGCACAAACACACACACACACACTTATTTTTATTCTTATTCACCTAATGGTAGCGAGAGAGAAAGAGAGAGATGATTTATTATTCTGATTTATTATTACATTTATTTTTATTTGTATAAATGCTTTGGCAAACATTTGTAACCAATAAAGCAATAATTGAATTGAGAGAGAGAGAGACAGAGAGAGAGAGAGAGAGAGGGGTTTGCCTCCTTTAAAACTCTCCCATAATGTCTTTTGTCGGACAGAGCGAGACTGAGCAGAAGAACACTGGGCAGCTTGTTTTTGTTCCGCTTCTTTCTAAGTTTCAGGGTGTGTTGTCTGTAAGTCAGGGGTGTCCAAACTCGGTCCTGGAGGGCCGGTGTCCTGCAGATTTTAGCTCCAACTTGCCTCAACACACCTGCACGGATGTTTCTAGAAAGCCTAGTAAGTGCTTGATTAGCTAGCCCAGGTGTGTCTGATTGGGGTTGGAACTAAACTTTGCAGGACACCGGCCCTCCAGGACCGAGCTTGGACATGCCTGCTGTAAGTGTTTATAAAGGCAGCTTGTATTCTTGTTGCGTTCGACTTTCTTATCACAAATATTGTTCGTGCAACAATTTTTCAGCTGATGAGCACCACAACACGCTGCGTTTCCTCTCTGCCATCATGTCATTCCATAATGCAGAAGTGTGCAACTTGCGTGTGTTGAGTAAGTAAGTTATCTGAAAGGCACATGATCGCTCACGTCACGTTCCGCCGCAGATTGATTGGTGTAACATCTTATATACAAACCGTCACTGATAATCATGTATACAGCTCTAAAACATTTAGGTTTGCAGAAACTATTAAAATATGGTTAAAATATTGATACTTTAAAAAAATATTGATACCACATTAAAAGCTTCCGAGTATTAATATATCGATACATGAGCATCGATGTGGACATTCCCACTGCATGAACTATATCTAAATAACTCTGGATGTTTTCACACCTGCCTTAATTAGTTCGGTTAAATCGCACTAGAGTTCATTTTCCCTCTTGGTGCGGTTAGTTTGGGCAGGTGTGAATGTAGCAATTGCACTTGAGTGCGCACCAAAAGCAGACCAAACAAAACATAGAGCTCTTTCAAGGTACCCCTTCAAACGAACCCTGGAGTGGTTCATTTGTGGTTAGAACACGATCTAAACTAAAACAGACCCAATCTCAAAAAGTACTGCGCCTTTTTGGACTAATCCAGCTGCCATATTCTGATGCACTGTAGGGTGTGGAGGAAAAATATTTGTTGACAGCGCTTTACTAACAATTTTAAACAGAGAGAGAGGGAAAAACATTACATGACGCATCGTTGGTAATATTTTCTGAAGATGACCATTTCACAGTTTTGCTAAATTAATTCACGCCTCCTCCTGAAGTGAATTGCAATGCGTCTTCGATGTTTGCAATGTATTAAAATATTGTTTTCCAGTCACAGCCATGCTTCATTCTTGTATAGGTGTATAGTTTGTCTAAACTACATAGTATACAGCGCAGTTGTCCCTCTATAGTAAAAAGCGACATTTTGTGTTTGCCGATTTGTTTACTTGCGGGTGTTCCATTGGCATTTTCCTGCATGTTAATTCTGACCAATCGAAAAGCAGTTTAGGAAATACGTTCAATAATATCTGGCCAATGAGTGCTCTGGATTTTGTTGCATGACTGCATTTCCAGGTTCTTTTCAACTGGTTTGGACCAAAGCAATCAATGTGGTGTGAAAAGAAACCAAAAACTGCTGAAAATGGTACAATGTATCATTCGTCGCCCTTGGTCCGGACCCTTGAAAGCACCCTTAGGACATATATTCATTCATTCATTCATTTTCTTTTTAGCTTAGTCCCTTTATTTATCTGGGGTTGCCACAGCGGACTGAACCACCAACTTATCAAGCATATGTTTTTCGCAGCAGATGCCCTTCGAGCTGCAAACCATCACTGGGAAACACCCATACACTCCCATTCACACACATACACTATGGTCAACTTAGCTTACCCACTTCACCTATAGTCTTTGGACTTGTGGAGGAACCCAGAGGAAACCCACGAGAATGTGGGGAGAACATGAAAACTCCACACAGAAATGCCAAGTGACCCAGCCTGGGCTCGAACCAGCAACCTGTGCCGATCGTACTACCCACTGCGCCACTGTCACCCTAAGACATTTCCAAGTTAATAAATTTCTATGGCAGATGTTGTTTTTTTTTTTGTGGTTGTTTTTTTTAAGACAAATAGTGGCCAATGGAATCATCACATTGTTTAATTTATTTCACATTATAATGCACTTTTAGTTAACACCACATAACACCACCAGTGCTAAACACTGAGCCAACAAGCCACATCGATTGTATATGTATGTATATATAAAATTATAACTAATGTATTTAATCATATATGCACACATTTGTAATTTGAATGACTGATAAAATATATCCAAACAGCCTTTGTACAATATTTAGATAAATATGTTGCATATATATGTAATTAGCATATATTGCCTTTATCAGATTTACACTCACAAGCCACTTTATTAGGTTCACCTTACTAGTACTGGGTTGGATCCCATTTTGCCTTCAGAACTACCTTAATCCTTCATGGCTTAGATTCAACTAGGTACTGGAAATATTCATCAGAGATTATGGTCCATATTGACATGATAGCATCATGCAGTTACTGCAGATTTGTTGGCTGCACATCCATGATGTGAATCTCCCATTCCACCACATCCAAAAGGTGCTCTGTTTGATTGAGGTCTGGTGACTGTGAAGGCCATTTGAGTACAGTGAACTCATTGTCATGTTTAAGAAACCAGTCTGAGATGATTCACGCTTTATGACATGGTGCGTTATCCTGCTGGAAGTAGCCATCAGATAATGGATACACTGTGGTCATAAAGGGATAGACATGTTTGGCAACAATACTCAGGTAGGCTGTGGCATTGACATGATGCTCAATTGGTACTAAATTGACCCAAAGTGTGCCAAGATAATATCCTTTATGCACCATTAAACCACTACCACCAGCAGCCTGAACTGTTGATACAAGGCAGGATGGATCCATGTTTTTATGTTGCTAATGCCAATTCTGACCTTACCATCCGAATGTCACAGCAGAAATCAAGACTCATCAGACCAGGCAACGTTTTTTCCAATCTTCTATTGTTTAATTTTGGGGAGCCTGTGTGAATTGTAGCCTCAGTTTCTGGTTCTTAGCTGACAGGAGTGGCACCCAGTGTGGTCTTCTGTAGCCACGTCTGGCACTAACAGCCATGAATCACTTAAATCACGTTTCTTCCCCTTTCTGCTTGGTTTGAACTACAGCATATTGTCTTGACCATGTGTACATGCATAAATGCATTGAGTTGCTGCCATGTGATTGACTGATTAGAAATTTGCGTTAACCAGCAGTTAATAAATGGGCCGTTGAGTGTATATATGGGTTTTACAGCAGTTATTAATTTGGTGAAACATATTATAACTATATTGATGAAATATATTGTGTGAAGCTTGCATGAATTACATTTATGATTGATGTTTCCGTGTGTCATGAAACTATTACCAATTTTAATGCAAATTATATTTTAGGTAGAGTAATAATAATTATTAGAAGGGTTTTTGAATGGAGTGATTTATTTTTTATTCCTCATAATCCTGATCAAGATTGTGACCTGAATCCTGAAAGGTAAGATACGTTTCTGACATAAGATCGGTTGTTAGTCCTGAAACAACAATCCTGTCAAAAATGCATAATTCCTAACCTCAAACCTAGCATCTGATTGGTCAAAAAGTATGTTGTTCAAGGACCAACAAAGTGATACAGCAGCATGCCCTACTTGCTATTGAGCTTTGCTGATATGTTATATTAAAACATGTTCTACTTTTATAGCAAGAGAACAGGTTTGTAAATGTTTGAAACAAACACATTCATTACTTGTGACAGATTGCATCAGACTTTATCTTTTTGGCTCATTTAATGATCGGTATGCTTCCAATGTAAAAGTAATGGATAGCTGACAAGGTCACGTTTCATGAAAGAACAAAATATATACCTTGATAAACTATGAGAATGCTGATGATTCAAGATCTAGCGATTCAGATAAAAATATGAGAAATCTAAATTGTACTGTGTGCTTTTTGAATACTGAAGACAAACAAGAATCATGATGGGCGATTGAAATGTTGATGGAAAATGAAAGAGAAGCAAATGCAATTCATATTATTAAAATCAATGGGCACTGATGTTTCAAAGCTTTAAAAAAGATGCACCATAAAAGTATAGCTTATACACACATCAGCCGCTTTACAATTTACTAGGTACACATTGTTAGACCGACTTTTGCCCTACAACTGCCTTAATGCTTCACTGTACAGACTCAACAAGGTGCAGGGGACATTCCTCAAAGAGAAATCAATAATGTGAATTTCCCATATACCCACATACCAAAGGTGGGCCATTGGATTGAGATCAGGTGACTGTGGAAGTCAGAGTACTTGAGAACTCATGATGTTGAAAAAAAACTGTTTGTGAAATATGTGCTGGAAGCAATTATCTAAAGATTGGTTCACTGAGGTTTAAATGGTGCCCTCAGTGTGTAAATAATAATAATAATAACAATAAAGGTTTAAGAGATAGGTCAACAGTATAATTATAAAAAACATTAACCAAAAAAAGAATATATTTTGGATAACATACAATATGTGAAATGTAAAACATGTAAATTATATTAAAATAATAAGTGAATTGTACCAAAATGTAAGTACATAGTAAGCAGGTCCACTTGATTTATAGAAGGGATATTATTGCAATAGGAAAAAATATTCATTTAATGTTATGAATATTATAGCTAATCCAACACGATCTCACAGCAATTCGTAACTTCTTTATTTAGAGGTTAATTCGTACGAACTCGTATCAGCTCATGCGTACAATTTAATTAGATTTGTTCATCCCTCAATGGTGGTTGGGATTTGGGGCATTGCCACATCTGCCAATTTTCGTATTCGTACAAATCAGCCACTAAACTGACAAAACGTAAAACAGTTACATTTTCTTGTGAGTTCAGACTGGTGAATCTGCAACAACAATTGCTATCAAAATAAGTTTATTTATTGACAATTGAATTCATCATTATGCAAACATTTCTGAGATTTCTGTGTTTGCAAGAATTGTGGTGTTAACTGATGCAAGAAGATTGACAGGGGAGTTTAAATTGTGACAGAATGCACATAGCACATAACTAAGTAACAGGACAGTCCATTACTGATAAGTAGTACAGTATGTCCTAAAGCTTGCCTGCTCCACACTCTGAATGTACTTTTCCTCAGAAGGAGCTATTTTTTTTCTCAAATTTTTTTTTCTCAAAATCTCAACCCAGGCTCATTCTGAAAACGTAGTCCCGTGGACGTTTCTAGAGACTTGGCCGTTCCTTTTCGCGATTACCGGCTGACCGCTTACGTCTGTGTGGAGGGCTTTCCCGCTGCAACCAGTTTGTCCAGTTAGCTCGTCGTGTATGTCGGCAGACTTGAGACGCAGAGAGGAGCTGATCACTATGACAATGACCAGGTTCGAGTCCGAGGAAGAGCAGTTCCAGAAATCAGGTAAGACAAAAACAGAACTCAAAAAAATAAAGTGAACAAGTTCACAATAGGGTGAGAATGTGGTAAAAAAAATCAGGGATTTTCTTTTTCTGGACTGCTTTTGTAAATTGTTGGTTGGGTTTAGGGAAGTAAGCGGGCGGGTGGGTCAATCGGTAAAACCGTTTGGGTTTAGGAAAGGAGGAGGGTGGGTCTGTCGATTGGCTGGTTGCCCAGTCAATCATTCAGTCAGACAGACAGATGGTCGTTCGATAGCGGCCTCTGGTGGGTTTACGCAAGAACAGCGCGGGAGCGAACGGCACTCAGCAAGAGACGTTTGAGATGCAAAAAAATGCACACAGCGGCCTCTTGCGGATTCACGAAAACAAAAACTGCAAAAATACGTACCTCCGGGATGTATTTTGCGGTCTCCAGAAACGTCCATGCGACTACGTTTTCAGAATGAGCCTGGGTTGCAAAATCTACAAGATAAACAGTTTTGTTTTTTCATTACAAAACAGGTTTAGAACAACAGTAATTACACAATCTTTCTTTTGCTGAAGTATTTTTTTTTTAAGTTGAGCTATTTTCAATTGATTACATGAATGAGGAAGGTTTTATTGCTGTAGACCATAAACAGACACTGCTGGTCCGTTTAGAAACTGGGTCAGTAGTGATAATGTGGAAACATGCTTTCTGTAGTCTTCATATCACTTAATTCAATACAGGAGGACGGATCAAGGACTGGAGGATGGTCAAATTTTCTCTTTCTCCACGATGGTTTTTAGAATCAATGGAGTATGAAACTAAAGTGCATATCCAACTAAACGCACAGCTAAGCAAATGTACTGTAAATGATTTTTAATGAGAGGGTAACGCCAGACACCCACATCCGATGTTGTCTTGTTCCTCAGAAGCTCAATTAAGCATCTAAATAGAAACAAGTTGTACTAGGGCCGCATTGCCTCCTTCTGGCTTCATTCCAAAGGATGGCAGGCTGCATTTAAAGAGAGCATTTATAGCATCAGAGTTTCCCCCTGTGCGGAACAGATGCCTTATAAGATAATTCATTATGACAGTATTCTACGGCAGTAACACGTGGGTTCAACAAATTCCCAGGATGCTTTGCATAAAGGTTAGTGTGAAAAATATGTCCAATATAGTGGATGCAAATTGGTGATGTTGCAACGCAGGCTCAATGAGGATATGTGCCCAGGGCTACATAATTGGGAAACCACAAATATGTGCTCTGTTATACGTTCGGCTGCATTTTGTGTGAAAAAAAAAAAACACTGAGGGCAGTATCATTCTGACATCCTCTGTTCCTTTTTGCACTACTATTGGTAGCTTATATCCATATAAAGAGCTTTTCCAGTGTGGTCAGTTTGTATGGTAGCTCACTCTAGCGAGTGATGCCTCATTCACACTAGCAGCGACTTTGTAGCTGCCTGTCACTCTGGGTAGTGACTTGCTGCAAACGCAGATCTGTGTAGAGAATACAACCGACCTTTGAATGAGCTATGGGAGGATCACGTGAGCTCTACTGGTGCTCCTATTGGCTGTCGCCCAAGAAAGTCATTCTTAATTTGCATAAAGTTGAAGGATTCTCAACTTTGTTACGTTGCTCAACGTCGCTGTCGTTCATGTATATGAAGGTTGCCGGAAGTCACTCACTCTCTGTTGAAATGAACGGTCGCTTGTCGCTTTGCTGCTGCAAGTCGCTCGTAGTGTGAATAAGGCTTAAGGCGGAGTTGGTCCATAGCCGTGAAGGCATATGGCGGGAGTGCTAATTACTGCATGCATCACCTGTCTCGAGTCTCACAGAGGAGCTCCAGATGTTAAAAGGAGAGACAGCGGTGTAAGCCGAGAGAGGACTAGGCCTGCAGACCTTGTTTTACTTTTGCTTTTCGTTTGGCGGCAGTCTCCATGAGGAGCTGCCTTCAGTTTATTTTATTTTCTCATTTAAAATATTTTAAAGTTTAGCGATTCTTTACCTCCTTCTTCCCAGTAACTTCATTACAGTGGTGTTGAGTCCTGGAAGGAGGAGTGACATGTTGTCCAGTTGCCCTCACTGCTTAGAGGGAGAGTGAATGTTTGGGAGTTACCCCAAGTGGGGAAAAGCACGTTCATCTGCTGCAGGGTGCCAGGGTGACTAGATGCTGCCGAAGAAGCGGTCTGCCTGCTGCCGTCTACCTGAATGGGTAGGAGCAGGGGATGCAGGGCTCACCACTGGCGGGGAAAGAGACAGGAGACAAAGAATGGGGGAGTTGCAGCCGCCTGCCAAGAAGCCAAAGTCTGCTACCATCCACCGAAGTGATGGATGGGTGCCCCTGGCCTGTGAGGGGTGATGGGGGTATATAGCAAGTGAGGTGGGGCCGAGAGCCATAAAGGCATATGAGGCAGGAGGATCTCCGGGAAAATATGCCGAGGTGACTCAGGGTGCCCCTGGCCTGTGAGGGGTAATGGGGTATATAGCGATTGAAGTGTGGCCAACAGCCATGAAGGCGTACACGGCAGGTGGTGGGAGTGCTTATTACCGACACCTGTATGTATCACCTGTCCCGAGTCTCACGGAGAAGCTCTGGATGTTAAAAGGAGGAGAGACAGCAGTGGAAGATGAGAGAGGACCAGGCCTACACACTTTGTTTTACTTTTGCTTTCAGTTGGCAGTTTGTTTTATTTTCTCGTTAAAAAATACATAAAAGTTTGCCGATTTACTGTCTCCTTCTTGCCAGTAACTTCATTACAGTGGTCACAAATCCCAGGAGAAGGAAGGACACATTGTTCAGATGCCCACACTGCAGAGATGAAGAGCAAGTGTAACTGGAGTGCGGGAGAAGCTTGTTCGTCTGTCACAGGGTGCCGGGACGGCTAGAGGCTGGAGAAGGAGCGGTCTGCCTGCTGCTGTCTGCCTGCATTGGGAGAAGCAGGGGACACAAGGCTCACCACCGGCAGGAAAAAGGGCCAGGAGCCAAAAGTCAAGGGAGTCGCCGCCGTCTGCCATGAAGCTGAAGTCTGCTACTATCCACCGAAGTGGGAGCGGAGCAGGAGACAAGAGCATTCCACCAGCTGGAGCACCAGTTTCCGGACACAAGAAGATGGATAGATTCTTTCGTAGGGCTCCCAGCACATTATCTTCAGATCTCTCAGCTGGTTGAGGACCGGGTGGCAATGTGTTTGGGATCTCAAACCCCCATTTCAATGCAAGAGCATTAATTGTTTGTAAGGGATTAAAAGTATGGATTAACTACATATTTTTTAAAGAAGTGAAAGTTGTGATATGTGGCCAAGCATGGTGACCCATACGCAGGGTCTATGCTTTGCATTTAACTTATCCAAATGTAGACTCACAGTAGAGAACATGCAGACCCTGAACACACACCAGGAGCAGTTGGGGATCAATCGCTTGTTCAAGGTACTCACCTCAGCCATGGTATTGAGGACGGTGAGAGTGTTAGCTATTCACTCCCTGCACCCTGCATGGATTGTAGGTGTTTGGACTTGAATCTGTAACCTTTTGATCACAAGTCCAACTCTCTTACCATTAAATTGCAGCTGCCCCTGCATTTCAGCCAACTTAAATGTCATTTCTGCTATGCTTTGAAATGAAAGTGAAGGTGATTTTTTTTTCTTTGTGATGATGTTGTCATGACCATACCTTCCAACACTCCCATTTTTCCCGGGAGTCTCCTGTATTTCAGATTCATCTCCCGCAACCTTACCGTTTTGTTATTTCTCCCGGAAAACTCCAGTAATTTCAACCATACCAAACCACCCCTCAGTCCGGTCCTCAGCAATTTGGTATGGTCTGTGAAACTCCCGGGTCGCCAATATTGGTATAGCC